>NW_026068104.1:148948-424965 GCF_014885135.2 Alexandromys fortis
AAACAAAAAAAAGAAGGAAGGAAGGAAGGAAGGAAAGAAAGAAAGAAAGAAAGAAAGAAAGAAAGAAAGAAAGAAAGAAAGAAAGAAAGAAAGAAAGAAAGGGGGCTGGAGAGATGGCTCAGAGTTAAGAGCATTGCTTGCTCTTCCAAAGGTCCTGAGTTCAATTCCCAGCAACCACATGGTGGCTCACAACCATCTGTAACAGGGTCTGGTGCCCTCTTCTGGCCTGCAGGCATACACACAGACAGAATATTGCATACATAATAAATAAATAAATATTTTTAAATAAGAAAGAAAGAAAGAAAGAAAGAAAGAAAGAAAGAAAGGAAGAAAGGAAGAAAGACAGACAGACAGACTAAAAAATACTTATGACTGTCAAATAACTCTTCTTGTGGCTAGGAATGTAGCTCAGTGGCAGAGTTCTTTATTACCAGATGCAAGGCCCTAGCTTCTAGCCTCAGCACTCCAAACAACAACAAGAAAGTCTTCCTAGAAGAAAGCAAGACATAAAGGCATGTGATAATCTATACAAAGTTTATTTTGATATCAGTTTGTATGGAAACAAGCAGGTGTCAGCATTATGCAGGCACAGAAAAAAGGGAAAGAAAAAAACTCCAATGCTAATTCTCTTGTATTTACACTATTTGGTTTCAACAAGGACAGGAAGCTTTACTGTTAGCTTCCTGTGGGAACTCCAGTTTCTGCACCTTGCCTTGCTGCCTCTCAGCATCACGATACAAGAGGGATTTCTGAGCCTTCAGTCGGCAAGCCAGGCACATGAAAATTGACTCCACGTTCTGACTTTCTTTGGGGTCCTTGGCTGATGTCTCAAACAAGAGCATGTTGTGGGCATCAGCAAATTTCAGGGCTAAGTTGGAGGGTACCTGGATCTGTTCCCTCAAGTCACACTTGTTACCCACAAGCACCTTTGGGACTAGTGGGGGCACAGCATGCCCATTGCATTCTTGGATCCACATTTTTAAGTTGGTGAAGGAGGTCATCTTGGTGACGTCATAGACAAAGACCACGGCATGCACATTGCGGTAGTAGTGCTCCACCATGCTTTTACGGAAGCGTTCCTGTCCTGCTGTGTCCCACACCTGAACCTGCAACAAAAACCCACATGTGAAGTTGGAAAAGGAAACATGAGGAGGTGAGAAAAAGCATAGTCTTAACGCATTAGAAAATGAGGTAACAAGTCCTGTTATAGCAATAAGTCCTTGACAGATCAGTTGAATGGACCTATCAAAGCTCAGAGAGCTGTTTTAGAGTTTGTTAAGTTTTTTTTTCCTTGAAATTGATGCATGAAGCCAGGTGGTGGTGGCAAACGCCTTTAATCCCATCACTTAGAAGGTAGAGGCAACGTGGTCTAAAGAGGGAGTTCCAGAACAGACAAGGCTACACAGACAAACCCTGTCTTGAAAAACAAGAGAGAGAGATCTGAGACAGAGAAAAAGAAAGGAAAAAAATAAATTGATGAATGAAAATACAAAGTTGAAAAATATAAAGAATTGTAGTTTAAAAAGAGTACACAGGACTGGAGAGTTAGCCCAGTGGTTAATAACACTTGATGCAGAGGACCCAGATTTGATTCCATGCATTCATAAGTAAACACACAACTGCCTCTAGCTACAGTCCCTGAGGACTGGATGCCCTCTTCTGACCTTGGCTAGTACCAGGCATACACGTAATGCACTTTACATACATGCAAAGAAAACATTCATGCACATAAAACAATGAATCTTTTTAAAATTAATAGAAATAGTTCACAAATTGGTCAAGTTTCCTGGAGGACAATGTGAAAATTTTATCAATAATCTTAAAAATGTTCACAACTCTTAAGACCTGTAATCCTGCTTCCAGCAATCTATTCTATAGACATTGAAAAGATGCTCTCAAATTGTATGAAAATATCTTGATCACACTGTTATTTTTACTGAAGGAAAAAATGTTCCCTATGAGATGAATAGCAAACACAGAGAGAGACGTACACTAAAGTCATATTTGCGCCAATTCACAGCTGCAATTCCAGCACTCAAGGGTCAGGCAAAAGGCTTTCTGTGAGTTCATGTAGCCTAGACTACATGAAAAAAAAACCAAAACCCTTGTCTTAAAAGACCAGAGAGAGGATATGATAGTTTACATAAGTGATCCCAAAAATTCTACCAAGGAACTTCTACAACTCATAAACACTTTCAGCAATGTAGCAGGATACAAGATTAACTCAAAAAAAATTAGTAGCCCTCCTGTACACAGATGATAAAAGGGCTGGGGAAGAAATCAGAGAATCAATGCCCTTCAGAATAGCCACAAATAGCATAAAATATCTCAGAGTAACTCTAACCAAACAAGTGGAAGACTTGTATGACAAGAACTTTAAATCTTTGAAGAAAGAAATTGAAGAAGACACCAGAAAGTGGAAAGATCTCCCATGCTCTTGGGTAGGCAGAATTAACATAGTAAAAATGGCAATCTTACCAAAAGCAATCTACAGATTCAACGCAATGTCCATCAAAATTCTTCAAAGATCTCGAAAGAACAGTATTCAACTTCATAGGGAAAAGCAAAAAACCCAGAATAGCCAAAACAATCCTGTACAATAAAAGAACTTCTGGAGGCATCACAATCCCTGACTTCAAACTCTGCTACAGAGCTATAGTGCTGAAAACAGCCAGGTATTAGCATAAGACCAGACAGGAGGAACAATGGAACCCAATAGAAGACCTGGATATCAATCCACACATCTTCGAACACCTGATCTTTGACAAGGAAGCAAAAAATATCAAATGGAAAAAAAGAAAGCATATTTAACAAGTGGTGCTGGCATAACTGGATAGCAACATGTAGAAGAATGAAAATAGACCCATATCTATCACCATGCAAAAAACTCAAGTCCAAATGGATCAAAGACCTCACCATAAAGCCAGCCATACTGAACCTTACAGAAGAGAAATTGGGAAGTACACTTGAACGCATTGGCACAGGGAACCACTTCCTAAATATAACCCCAGCAGCACAGACACAGAGAAACAATTAATAAATGGGACCTCCTGAAACTGAAAAGCTTCTGTAAAGCAAAGGACATGGTCAACAAGACAAAACGACAGCCTACAGAATGGGAAAAGATCTTCACTAACCCCACATCAGACAGAGGTCTGATTTTCAAAATATACAAAGAACTCAAGAAATTGGACACCAAAAGATCACGTAATCCAATAAAAAAATGGAGTATAGACCTAAACAGAGAACTCTCAACAGAGGAATCTAAAATGGCTGAAAGACACTTAAGGAAAGGTTCAACATCCCTAGTCATCGGAGAAACGCAAATCAGAACAACTCTGAGATTTCATCTCACACCTGTAAGAATGGCCAAGATCAAAAACACTGATGACAACTTATGCTGGAGAGGTTGTGGGGAAAAGGGAACACTTCTGCATTGCTGGTGGGAATGCAAGCTGGTACAACCCCTTTGGATGTCAGTGTGGCGATTTCTCAGAAAATTAGGAAACAACCTTCCTCAAGACCCAGTAATACCACTTTAGGGTATATATCCAAAGGATGCTCAATCATACCACAAGGACATGTGCTCAACTACGTTCATAGCAGCTTTGTTTGTCATAGCCAGAACCTGGAAATAACCTAAATGCCCCTCAATCAAAGAATGGATAAGAAAAAAATGTGGTACATTTACACAATGGAGTACTACACGGCAGAAAAAATAACGACAGCTTGAATTTTGCAGGAAAATGGATGGAGCTAGGAAACATTATTTTGAATGAGTAACCCAGACACAGAAAGACAATTATGACATGTACTTATTCATAGGTGGTTTTTAAACATAAAGCAAAGAAAGCCATCCTACAAACCACAATGCCAGAGAACTTAGACAACAAGAGAGACTTACATAGATCTATTCTACATGGGAAGTAGAAAGTAGAAAAAGACAAGATCTCCTGAGTAAATTGGGAGCATGGGAACCTTGGGGGAAAATTGAAAGGGGAAGGGGAGAGGCAGGGAGGGGAGCATAGAAAAATGTAGAACTGAATAAATATCAATAAAATAGAATAAAAATAAAATAAAATAAAAGACCAGAGAGAGAAAGTGAGAAAGAGAAATAACATCTAATATTTTTCAGGGCTGGTATGTTCAATTTTTTAACTGGCCCCAAATGTTTTCTCATATGATATAATCTCAATTTTTAAAAAAAAACATTAAACACAAATGTTTGTAGGAAAATCTAGAATTGTATATACCAGAATATTAATGGCTATTTGAATATAGGTAATATTTATTGTCTTTGTTCTTTTTCCTTGCCCTAATTTTATGGTTTAAAATACATGTTGCTTTGTAGTGTTGTTGTTGTCATTGTTGTTTGAGACAAGGTCTTAACACACACACACACACACACACACATATATATAACACACACATCAAGCTGGCCTGAAACTAGTGATCCTTCTGCCTAACCTCACCTTCCTGAGCTCTGGGTTATAGGATGTACCTTCTTACCTAACTTGTATTACACAATTAGAAAAACTAAGATGAGTCAGGCCATATTTGGCTCCATAGCAAGTTGGAGGCCAGCCTGGACTATACAAGAGCCTGCTTTACTGCCATAAGAAAAGCAACACTAGTGTTAAAAGTCTCACCATTGCCGGGTGGTACTGGTATAAACCTTTAGTCCCAGCACTGAGGGCGGGGACAGAGACAGGCAGACCTCTGTGAGTTCAAGGCCAGTCTGATCTGCAAAGTGAGTTCTGGGCAGCCAGGGAAGACAGAGAAACCCTGTCTAGAAAAACGAAACCAAACCGGACAAACAAACAAAATACCTTGCCATCTACTTTATTTGTCTGTTTAAATGAGATCTAATTATGTAGCCAAGGCTGACTTCAATTCATGCTCCACCTGTCTCATTCACCCTGGTGCTAGAATTACATGCTTGAGCCACCATGACTGCTTTTCAATTTATTTTTAAATTTACGTCTTTGTTATGTAAAAGTTAATTTAATTCACTCTATTTTTCTTCTGCATCTTGGCTTTTGGGATAAAGGCTAAATTATGAAGAGAAAAATCTGGTATCAGTAACATATGCACAGACATAATTCCCAGGGGAACACTCTGGAAGTCAACATATATCCAAGCCCAGTTTTATTTTCTGTGATATATTCAGGGTCTGGGACAAGAGATATTCATGCTCAGAATGCTGATCTCAAGAGCCTATAAAATTCTCAGTTATCAAGCCAAATTTTGTTATGGCCTCTTGCTTGACTACTTTGACTCTTCAAATGAAGTCTCTACTCTTTATTTGGAACTAGCCATCTGTGGAATATAGTTGAATCTCTTTACGGAGTGAAGATCTTCTAAGACCAGACTTCTGGACATGAGTTTCCATTGTCCTGGCTCTGCTTCCTTAACCTCTAGGGTCTTTTACTGGAGCTCACTTCTCGCCTGGCCTGGCCTCAGTCTTCTAGTGTTGGGGTTGCCGAATGTTTACCGTCAGCCTCAGCTTCCATTTGGATTCTCATGAACCCTGGTCAGGCTCTCCTCTCTCTGTTTCTGGACTACAGCAGTCATTTGGTTCCTGAATGTCTCCACTTCATTGCTCCCTAAATGCGGCTGTCACACTAGCTACTTCCATCCCCTGCTTGGACCTGTATGTCATCTTCCTTTTTAGGAAGTTATGGTGGCCTTACACTGCATGTGCTGTCAAATGGAAATAGTTCAGTCTGCCTTAATTTGACCTATTCCTACCTAGGTTCAAGATGCTTGGCCACATCTTTCTTTGTGACTCTACCCACTAGTCCATCCTTCCACAGTAGATCCTGATCCCAATCTCACCCATTCTTGAAGACTCAACTTGTGCTTCTACCTTCATTCTCAAATCTTGCTTTAAGGGAGGAGGGCTTTTTTTTTTTTTTTGAGACAGGGTCTCTCAATTTAATCCTGGCTGTCCTGGAACTGCCTCTGTAGACCAGGCTGATCTTGAACTCACAGAGATCCACCTGCCTCTGCATCCCAAATGCCGGCATTAAAGGCATGAGTCACCATGCTTGGTTCAAATCTTCATTTTTTCATTTGCAAGATATATTATTTTATTATTTCTATTTGATATGTATGGATGTTTTGCCTGCATTTGTGCCTATGCACCACATGCATGCAGTCCCTAAAGAGACCAGAAGAGAAAAAACAGATCCCCCTGGAACTGGAATTACAGGTGGTCCAAACACCTCCCACATTCCCACCTGTATTCCTGCAGGTATTTCCAGATGAAAATGGAACCCCGGACCTCTGGAAGAGCAGCCAGCCAATGCTCTTAAGTACTGAACCATCTCTCCAGTCCCCCCATCTGCAAATCTCTTATAACTTCTCTCCAATTCTCTTTTCTTAGGAATTCCGGTTGTCTTTGGGTCTACATCATTCCATTTAGAATACATGTGTGTCTTCTTTATTCCGTCAGTGCTGCCGGTCTCTCGCTGACTACACTGTAAGCAGTCTTTTTCAGCTTTGAGGTGGTGATGACGAAAAGCAGTGTTGGCCTGAGCCCCTAGAAATACCAGCAGTGGGACAGCTCAGGTCTCTGCCGGACCATTGCAGAGAAAACATCCCACTTTGGTTATACACAGAGGCAAAAAAGCCTCTGTAAGCAGAGACCAAAAAAAAAAAAAAAAAGATTTTTTTTTCCCTCTACCTCTCTGGTGCTCTGAGCAGGAAGGAAGAGAGGCAGATGGGGAGAGGGATGGAGGTCAGGGGGAAGAAAACAGGCCTAGTACAGGAATATCGTTTCCACTTGGCTCCGGCTCTCCACTTTCCACCCCCACTCTCCAGTAGTCTTAACTCTCGCCTCTGAGTGAAGCTGAATCCCTGTCGGCCCTCAGGCATGTGGCAGATGCTTTAACACCATGAGCTCAGGATTCTAAAAATACCTGCAGGAACACGGGTGGGAATGTGTGAGGTGTTTGAACTGAGTAAGGTTGGCTGTTTGGCTTTTCCCTGGCTTCCTAATTGTGTACAGCCACCCAAGTTGTCAGAACTGTAGGGAGAGCCCCTCTGCTGGAGTTCTCCTCTGCCTTCCTGAAGCTACAAAGAAAGCCTTGAAGCTTTCACGTCGACGTTTGGGAGTTCAGGGGCAGTTACTGTTCTAATTCCAGTTCTATATAAACCGCATCCAAAGTTTTTGCACCCCTGCCTGTGATGAGACATAAGCCCGGAAGCAGGCTACTCCCAGCAGAAAACAGAAGAACTAGCAGGTATGGCCTCAAAACCTCTAAAAGGGAAGTACATCAGTCAGGCTCACTGGATGCATGGAACGGGTTCTGTGTCTGGGGATGCAGTTTTCCTGTCCTCAGCATCGTTACTGTCCTTTCATCCTTGCTAGGGAATGAAAGAAGATACTTCCCCTTTTCTTTCTTTCTTTCTTTCTTTCTTTCTTTCTTTCTTTCTTTCTTTCTTTCTTTCTTTCTCCCTTCCTTCCTTCCTTCCTTCCTTCCTTCCTTCGTTTCTTTCTTTTTCTTTTGTTTTTTCAAGACAGGATTTCTCTGTAGCTTTGGAGCCTATCCTGGAACTACCTCTTGTAGACCAGGCTAACCTTGAACCCACCGAGATCCACCTGCCTCTGCCTCCCGAGTGCTGGGATTAAAGGCATGCGCCACCACCGCCCAGCCCCCCTCCTCTTTCTTTTCTTCCCAGTGGACGTGGTTGAGGACTACCCCTTAGCTACTCATGCCTGGGATGCTCATCACTCCCGGAGGGCCAGTACGGTACAGTGGAGTCAAACCAACTGGAATACAAATCTCTCCCCAAATCTGCTGCTAGTTGTGTGTCCTTTCTCTACTTCAGCATCCTCATCTGGTATGTCTTGGTGGCATTTCTTGGACATGCATGGCCTGCCTAATACAGATTCCAGAATTCCCCAGATGCCCACATTATGGAAGATCAAATGCCCTTTGTAAAACCGTGTACTGTTTACATATTACCCTGCACACACCTCTTTCTACATTTGTTTGTTTGTTTTTCAAGACAAGGTTTCTCTGTGTAGCAGCTCTGGCTTTCCTAGAACTCACTTTGTAGACCAAGCTGGCCTCGAACTCACTGAGATCCACCTGCCTCTACCTCCTGAGTGCTGGGATTAGTGGCATACACCACCACTCCTGGCCTTTCTACATGTTTTAAAGTATCTCTTCTTATAATATTTGATAAGATGCAAGTGATCAAAAATACTTGATCTAATGTATTGTTTAGGGAAGAAGAAAAAAGTCTGTATATGTTTAGGTAGATTCATGTGTGTGCATGTGCACACACACATATACACGTATACACACACAGGGGGGGGGAGAGAGAGAGAGAGAGAGAGAGAGAGAGAGAGAGAGAGAGAAGATCTCATCTAGATCAGGCTGGCCTGCCTTAAACTTATTTAGCCAAATACAAGATGACCTTGTAGTTTTCATTTTCCTGTTTCTATTCCCTGAGTGCTAGGATTTCAGGTATACCTCACTGGGCCAGGATTATGTGTCACTGGGATTGGACTCAGGGCCTCATACTTGCTAGGCCAGCACTATACTAGCAGAGCTATATCTCCAGTCCCTGCTTCTTTCTCTAAACATTTTCTTTTCAGTTAGTTGGACCCCTTGAGTACAGAGGGCCAACTGTATACAGTGAGTACAGCTGGAAAGACAGCACTCTGGCTTCTATTCAGTAGCTGAGTAAATGAAGCCATAATTTCCTCGTCTCTATAGTGGGAAGTTAGGCTTCTCTGTGGCTGCTAAGATGATCCAATGAAATGATAAATAAGAAGAAGTTTTTGTAAGATGTGAAGTGCTCAATGAATATTAGTTGTTATCATTGTCCCAGAGAGCACATCAACCTTTAGTACTGTGCTTTGGGTCTACTGGTTCGTATTCTGGAAAGTTTGGCTCTAGAAGCCGAAACAGGGCAAGGGCAGTTAGTGGGAAGAGGCAGGGAGAAAGATGCATTATCTTGCCATGAGCAGCTTGGATAGGCCCAGATTAATGGGGTGATGGGCAAAGTCTGAGGGGCATGGGGTGGAGAGCTGCCACATCCTGCCTTGAATGAGCTTCAGCAAGCCCTCCATCCCCTACACATACTCTTAGCTGACCTGGGTATTTTTTTTATCTAGTAGACATATCTGGCATCATTTTATAGATGAGCTATGAATGTCTTTTTGTTGAAGGCCAATGGCAGAAGGCAAACGTACAAATAAAAAGAAAGAAAGAAAGAAAGAAAGAAAGAAAGAAAGAAGAAAAGAAAGAAAGACAGGTTTACGACCTTTGGTGGATACTCCCATGGATGAGGGGAAAGTTTAAAAGAAATCTTTTGTTTGTTTGTATTTCGAGAAAGGGTTTTTGTGTATAGCCCTGGCTGTCCTGGAACTAGCCCTATAGACCAGGCTGGCCTCAGACTCACAGAGATCTACCTGCCTCTGCCTCCTGAGTGCTGGGATTAAAGGTGTGGGCCACTACCACTCAATTAAAAGAAATCTTTTTATTAACTAGCTGGACTGTTCCATATGTACCATATGTATCTAAGAAACACGCATACACAAAGATGACACACGATGCAATGAAAAGGACAGAGACAAAGACAGACAGACAGACAGGCACCCACGCACATATGCACCCACACTGGGGAAGGGAAAAAAATTAAAGGGGAAGAGAAGGAGGAGAAGAGGGAGGGAGAAGAAGAGAAAGGGGAAGGCAACAAGGGACACACACAGTGATGTATAGTTAACCATTAAGCTATCTGACAGAAGCTTAGAAGGCCCCACAGAAAACATGACGTCATTCTGCCCGTAGGCAACTTGTAAGGAACACTGAGCTCAGCCACCTTGCACTTAGTAATGTAACACAGGAAGGTGTTTTCCCCAGGGATCAGCAGAGGGGGATCTGGGCCATGCCTGTCTATAGCCATGGCTGAGCCGCTGCTATAGTGCTCAGCGTGTAGGAGGACCCAAGCTAGATATTCTTGCTTGTCGCCAAGAATGGTTCAGCAATGCCTAAACCCTCCTAGCCCTATTCATTGGTTTCTGATGCTTTTATCCCGAGACAGATGCAAAATGGTTTAGCTAAACCTGTAGGTGACACATACATAATGCATAATTATTAAGTTATAAGAAAAACAGATTCAACGCAATGCCCATCAACGTTATTAAGAAAAGCTCCTCCCTTCCTTTGGGAGTTGGAATATGACTCCATCTTTCCTAGATTGAGCAGGAAAAGCTGCCAGCTTTCCTTTGTTGGGTCCCTCCATGTTGTTCTCACAGATAACCTTCTGGGTTAAATGGACTTAAGACTTATGTACTCTTCTAAGCCCGGCAATGGGAAACCCAGAAAGAGTGGCAGAAAAGGGATTAAGCTTGATCTTGTTTGCTCTAAGGTAAGTCGCTTTCCCACTCTGAGTTCCAGTTCCCTACCTATAAAATGTGGACTTTGGATTTGAGACTTTTTCCCAAGGTCTTTTCTAGCTCTGAACACCTGTAATTCTCATGCCCAAACTGAGACAGTCCAGGTGTGAAAGCAAATTCCAAGCGCTCTCTTGAGTGTCTTGAGTGCAAGCAAAAGAGATTTCTTGCTTGAATTTTATTTTATTTTATTTTTTAGTGGTGCTGGGGCTATGAGCCAAAGCCTCACATAGCCTAAACACACATTCTACCAGTGAACTATGCCCCCAAACCTGAAGGAGACAACATGAAGGCTCTTGGATCCTTGGGCCATAGCCTTGGGTTCCTTGCCTATACTCAGTAAGACTGGCTGCTTGGTAGTCTAGCATCACTCCCAATGAGGGGGCTTGATGTTACCTTCGAAAGTAGAGCTCAATGTAAAGAACATGGGCTCTGGGTCTCAGTTGAAACACTAGCAATCATGAACATTGGTGGAACAGGCCTTTACGTTAAACCCCAGCACTCGGGGAGGCAGAGGCAGGCCGATCATTGTGAGTTCAAGGCCACCCTGATCTATAGAGCTAGTTCCAGGACAGCTAGGGATATTACACAGAGAAACCCAGTCTTGAAAAACCAATAAAATATTTTAAAAAAAGAAGTAAAAAGCCTAGCAATCACAAAAGATCCCTGTGCCTGTGGGCAAGGTACTTCATCTCTCTCAAAACTGGTCTCCTTCTCTATCAAAAGGGAATGATAAAAATCCCGATTCTAGGCTGGCAAGATGGTTCAGCACTTGGCACCCAGCCTAATGTCCTGACTTTGATTCCTGAAACTCACAAGGTGGAAAGAGAACAGATTCTATGAGTTATTCTCTGACCTTCACATGTGCACTGTGAAATACATGTGACTTCACATGCACACAAACACACACGTACGTGTGCATGCACAAATGTTCGCACATACTGCATGTAGATCTTTTTTAGTTAAAAGTATTTTAAAATCTTAAGTCCTAGGGCTGCCATATTAAGTAAGACATAAAATGACTAGCTTGGACTTTGTTTAGTCAATAAACAGAAGGTTTTTTGTTTAGTTTAGATTTATTTTTATTATTTGTAGTTACGTGTCGGTATGTGCACATTAATGAATGTGTCTGCAGAGCTAGAGCTGGAATTACAGAGTCCTCTGAAAGAGCAATATGTGTTTTTAACCACTGAGCTACCTCTCCAGCCCCAATAAATAGAAGTTTTCAATTATTATTCCCTAATTATTGGAGGCATTTCTTTTGAGTTTTATTTTAGGTTTACTGTGTGTGTGTATGTTTTGTTTTGTTTTTTTTTTTGGTGAACAGGTAGGTGCTCCATTCCCTGAAATTACAGTTATGGATGGTTATGAGTCACTTGCGGGTGCTGAGAATTGAACCCAGGTCCCCGAGCATTTGTTATTGCAGAAGGCCTGGGTTCGAGTGCTGGTAACCTCTGAGTTACCTCTCTAGCTGCCATGGGGGTTTTCTTGAGTATGTGTTAACCAGGAAACATTGGATTGTAAAAGGTATGAGGTACAAGAAGACACATGGTGATTGGGGGAAAGAAATGGGGCTTCAAAAGCCAGGCGGTGGTGGCGCACGCCTTTAATCCCAGCACTCAGAAGGCAGAGGCAGGCGGATCTCTGTGGGTTCGAGGCCAGCCTGGTCTACAAGAACTAGTTCCAGGATAGGCTTCAATGCCACAGAGAAACCTTGTCTCGAAAAAGAAAAGAAAAAAAAAAGAAAGAAAGAAATGGGACTTCAGACTCCTAAGGATAGCCCTGATATGGAAGATATGGTTCTGAATATAGCAAATCAGGCATCCCCAGCAGAGGTTGTCATGTGTGCCACCCCTGAGACACAATCGGGAACAAGCCAGGAAGAGGCCATGCCCTATTCCAGAACTGAGAAAAGCCATTCCCCTGCCTGGGCTTCTACTTTATAATTTGAGAGCCTACTCTTGCTGGCTGAACTCTAGGGCTGCCTCAGCTGACCCCACTGTACCTTTGTCTCTCCCCCGAAAAGGGCGACTAGCTAGGACACTCAGTCATCCAGTCATCTTCAAACCAGGTTTTGGCACTTGTTCCTGCAAGCCGTCAAAGCATGAGGCACAATCTACTTCTTTCTTGATCTCCTACCAGGTGCCATGCTCTGCCGTCTTCCAGACACACTCTCTCTCATTGGCCTGCTTGGGCCTTCTTGTTTCAACAGCTTACAAGGGAGCAGGTTCAGCATCTCCCAGGTCCCACACTCCCCTGAGGGTCCTTGGAGGATTTGTCCTCAGAGGTTCCTCCTTGAACTGCGTTATAAGGCTTTGTCCTCTTGAAAATATCACCTTCCCCCCAAAGCCCATATTAAGCACTTATCTGCACGTGGTGTTGTGCTGATCTCTGTTTCTAGTGAGTCACACTGTCACAGGCTCTGTCCTCTGGGGGAAAAAAAAAGTCTGGGATATTTGGCAGAGACTCTGAGACTCAGTTGGCTAAATAGAGGGGTGACAGTAGAGGAGGAATGGTTAAAAAACACTCCCCAAGGCCATTTGGGTAATGACTTCATCCACTATTCACCTCCCACCCCTCATTTCTCCTCCCCCAACCCTCCCCCCTCATCTTCCTTTTCCCCCCACATACTTTCTTTTTCCCACCACTCAAATTCCAGATGACTTTAGCACCCTCCCCTAACCTGTAAGCCCAGGGAACTCTTTAGCTCCTTGTAACACTTGATTTTAAATAAGCTATAACATTAATGAATGATTTTGAAGGTGTTTCAAAATGCATCCATTGGTTTATTTCTACTTTGGCAAAAAAAAAAAAAAAAAGCAAACAAACCATGTCTTAGACTTTCCAGCATCTGGTAGGCATATATTAGAGAAACTAGACACCATAAAGAAGCCCTGACTTGTGCGAACATTCAACACGAGAGTCCTTGAAAAAGAAAGCCACAGACACCTGCATTGATTTTAAAAGGGCATGAAGCAATCCCTGTCTCCTCAGAAGTGGAAGAAGCAAAAAAGATCACAAGTTCAAAAGAATGCACTATCTCCCGGACCCAGAGGCTCACTCTTCCTTATCTCCTACCAGTCTTCCTGAAGTGCACCTCTTGGCTTGTTTTCTGAGGCCATTTTAAAATGCAATCATTTTAATCACCAAGAAAGCTTGCACAATTTGGGATGTTTCATCAGCCCCTCCAGTTCCCCAGTTCTTCTTTTCCACTTCACTTAGAAGACAGGACAGGACATGTGGCTACTTCAGTCGGTTTTCGCAGCAAGAAGTTTGCCTTCCCTTTGGCCCTACCTGGGGTCTGACTACAGGCAGAAGCAAAGGCCAGCTATGAGCCTAGAGGAATTGGTCTTTAGTATCCCTGGTGCCTTCTTAGAAGATTTCCATGACACACAAAGCTGCCCTTGCCATATCCTGCTTCCTGCCACCCCCTCCCTGCACTTGACATATTCCTGTCTTATTGAGTTTCTCCTTTTACTGCACGAAATGAATATATAAAATATTTTGACTTGACCTACTTACTAAACTATGGAGAGAGGGGTCAAGGCACTTCCCCTGGCTCTCGGATAAGTTATGCTACATTCTCCCAATGGGCCTTTTGAAGACAATGCCGGCAGAATGAGCAATGGGCACTTTGTTCATTAGGTTCCCCAAAGCAAGCAAAGAAACAAGCATTTGAGAGGGACTGCCTCCAAAGAACAAGTTTGGGGGATGCTGAAGGCTCAGTGGGCGACCGACAATCTTTAAAAGGGCTCATGGCTTTGTCACACAACCATCTCTCCACCCCCATTCCAACTCAGCCCCAATCTTAAAAAGTAAACTATAATTTAAAATAAAGCAGTTTTCATGCTCCATAATTTCCCAGCCTTCTTAATGTCACAGGGCTTAGCCAAGGTGATTTTTTTTTTTTTTTGCAGCCTATTGGCACCCAAGAGGTAGAAAAGCCCTCAAGATGTATAAAGTGCTTTGGGATCCATCCCACAAGACATCCCAGAAATGTTTCAGGCCTTCCTGTGCGCAGGGATGTCTCTCTCGCTCAGGGTTGAGGACAATTTCAAACCGGCTTTTCCAGGCAGGAGCTGTAAGGCGAGGGCAAGGGGTAAAAATGCAACCACTCTGTCTTCCCAGAAAAATTGGGTTAGGTGGGGACGGAGCCCCTGAAAGGAACTAAAAGGGGTGAGGATGCCACCAGGGTCTTGAACTCGGCAGGTGGCGACACAACCAAAGCTAGACATTTATTATCACTAGAGCTTTACCTCAGGCGAAACCCCCTCCCAGGTCCCTCCCTTCCCGGACCTGACCAGCTGGATCACCTTGATCTTCTCGCCCTCGATTTCCACGGTCTTCTCCCTGAAGTCCACACCGATAGTGGCCTCAGTCTTCTCTGGGAAAGTACCCCCGCAGAAGCGGAAAGTCAGGCAGGTCTTGCCCACGTTGGAGTCCCCAATCACGATGATTTTGAAGATACGAATCTGTACATACTGGTCCATCGATGAGTCGAGCTCCAGGGATGCCAAGCCAGCAGCTGAAGCAGGCTGTAGGCTCCCATGGCCCAAGATGGGCTGCGCCATCTCCCCGGGACAGGACCGGGGTCCCAACCCCAGTCGAGGGCTCCACACAAAGAAAGCGGCCACGTTAGTGCGCTCAAGGCGAGAGAGCTTTGTGCGTGTGTGTGTGTGTGTGTGCACGCGCGCGCGCGTGTGCGTGTCTGAAGTGTGTGTCCGCCTGTGTGTGCGTGCGCCGGCAACGTGTGTGTGCGCGCGCGCTTGAAGGGGATGCTCTCACCCTAGGCACTCCTCCTCCTTCCCCAATGCACCCTCCTAGCAGCTTTAAGGCACAGACACAAAAGCTTGCAAGAGAAGAAATGGAGAACCTGCCCGCCTTAAGCCCCCTCCTTCTGCCGGTGTGTGTGCTCCAAGACTGCAGGCTCAGGCTGTGCTGCACCTTCGCCTAGACCCTCCCCTGTCTGGACCCCAGGGACACATGAGGGAGAAAGCCTAAGCAGAACGGGGAAGGGCTGAGGAGGGTGACACACGCCACCCCAGAATAGCCTTGCCTTCTTGCCCCTAGTTCCGTGGTGGGGTTCAGGCTTTCAACCCCCACTTAACTTAGAGCGCATGGGGTGAGTGGACAGTGAGCACAGCTAAGGAGGACAAAGAGAGTTGTACCCTAAGGCATCACTGGAGAGCTTCGGGTGCGGTGCAGCACTAGGAGGTGGGGAATCTGAGGTACCTCTTTCAGCTCCACAGCAGTTGACAGCTGTGCCGCTGTGGTTCCCTGCCTTCCGCGAGTCTTAGGATAAAGAGGTGTTCGGTCTGAGCAGGTGCACTTTGGGGCCTAAGGAATTGGGGAGGGCGCTGACAGGACACCGGTACACGCAGTGGCTTATGGAGGGCACTCATGCAGCTGAAAGGAGGCAGACACGGGGCACGGGTGTGAGTGTGTAGGGGGTGTTACAGTTTCTGTCAAAGACTTGCCAGATGTAGGGGGCGCGTACCAGGCGCCAACCTCCCCTCATCACACCACGAGCACCCACCCTCTGAATGTTCAAGAGGGTGGCTCCCATTGGCTGCTACAGTCAGTTGTGTTTGGCTGGCCAATGGGGAAGGCCCGCCGCGGGAGAGGGCCATACAGAGGGCAGGAGGGGGGGGGGGGAACTAGTGGGGACAGCTCCAGCAAAGGGGGACTTTGTTTCTGTAGCTAACCATTCCAGGTCGAGATGAGGGCACTTAGGACATGGCATAAACCCCACAATTCCTGACACCCTGAGCCTTCGTAGAGTCATAACTTGTTCCAGAATGGCGGAGTTTCAAAGCGAATTGAGAATCCCAAGGAGGGTTCACCCACCCCCTGAAAGTGAATGTAGAACAGAGTGGTTGGGTCTAATTTGCCAGAAGCCTAGATTATGCTTGGAAGACGATAAATGAATACAACTTTTTTACGATGTCAGAGGGCAGCTTCCCAAGGCTTACGAACCATCACACAGCTTGATCACGACCCATATTCCTTCTCCCAAAAGTGACTTTCAGGTTCAGAATTTGTCTGAAATCAACTTAGGTACAATTTGCATATAATAAAGAGCACCCATTTTGTTTGTTTTAGAAATTTTCTCACCTCCCTCATATTTCATAGACTAAGGTAGTACTAACATATGCCATTAGCATCCACATGTGAGATATTGCTAATGTCATCAAAGTCATGGGTTCCAGCAGCACACATGAGCTGCCATTTTGTATATGAAACTGATCTACAAGGAAGAGTCAATGTGATTAAATCCATTTTCACTAAGGAAAAAAAAAACAATTCAGTACCTCAGTGATGTGCGTGTAAGCATATTGGAATGTGAATGCTTAGCCAAGCTCAAGTTATTCAAAACACAGCATTCTACTTAATTTTATTCTTGAGTTAGGACATGTATTTATAGTCCTTTATCATACATGTGGATCACCCATTTCTAAAGCCCTTGATTATACTAGTCAACATTAAAACCATCCAGAGAAGGAGTTACTTAATCCAAGACCATCCTTATGTATGCCAACAATCATCATGTTTCTTAATTGACTATTTTCTACATAATAGAAATTATTATTTGATTATTTTTTGTTGAAAAAAAAAGCCCTGACCCCTCAAGTGATCCATACCCTTAGAAGAGTAGCTGTAATGATAAGATAGGAGGGCTAGCCCAGTTGATACGGTGCTTGTCCCAGGGAGGAAGAAGAGGCAAGAGAATCAGAGGTTTAAGGTTATCCTTAGCTACATAGTGAATTTGAAGTCAGATTGGGCTATAGGAGACACTCTCCAAAAAAAGCAAGGGGAAATAACTATTGATGCCACATCCTTTACATTCAGTGGAAAGCGGGTCTGCCAGTTTATGAGTAAAATTTATGCTAGCTTATCTCAAGATAAAAAAAATTATCTACTTAAATTATTCACATGCTTTTGTCAAAAAAAATTATTGGAGGGGGCTGGAGAGATGGCTCAGCGGTTAAGAGCATTGCCTGCTCTTCTGAAGGTCCTGAGTTCGATTCCCGGCAACCACATGGTGGCTCACAACCATCTGTAATGAGGTCTGGTGCCCTCTTCTGGCCTGCAGACATACACACAGACAGAATATTGTATACATAATAAATAAGTATTTAAAAAAATATTGGAGACTGGAGAGATGGCTCAGTGGTTAAGAGCACTGGCTGTTCTTCCAGAGGACCCAGGTTCAATTCCCAGCACCCACATAGCAGTTCACAATTGGCTATAACTCCCATTCCAGGGGATCCAACACCCTTACACAGACATATATTCAGGCAAAACACCAATGCACATAAAATAAAAATAAATACATCTTTAAAAATTGTCACCGGGTCTACTTTTGTAAGTTTAAAATTTGATTTCTAGAAATATGATTTTTCACAATAGGTTTTTAATCCTAGGGAAGTATTTGTTACTATATACTTTTGGAATGAGTTTGGTGAGTACATTGCTAGGGTAAAAAGGGTATAGTTTTTCAGCAAAAGTACAAGAGAAATGCCTCAT
Organism: Alexandromys fortis; assembly: GCF_014885135.2. NCBI lineage: Eukaryota > Metazoa > Chordata > Mammalia > Rodentia > Cricetidae > Alexandromys > Alexandromys fortis. The sequence continues at coordinate 166,890 of NW_026068104.1, forward strand.
TGTACCTATCACAAAAATGTGTATTTTACACTGATTTTTTTTGTTTTAATTATGCATGCATTATCAAATTGTTTTTAATATATTCAGTTGTTTCATAATTGCATTTGACTATCAAAATTTTGATAGTATTTTCCAAAGCTGTCTTTATCAGCAGCCATAATTGACTTTGTATAAAATGAATGCATGTTTGTTATTAACCCCTTTATTATTAACCTGATGTTGCTAAGAGATTGGATCTCACTGTGTTATTCCAAGTTGACTCCCAAACTCCTCGGCTCAAGTGCTCTTCTTGCCCCAGTTCCTCAGTATACTATGGGTTTCTAGAAATAACAAGGAACAATAGCCAAGTATTTAAAATATAAAATGTATTTATTTTTTCTGGAATTGATATTTTCAATATTTATCCCCCAAAGCATACCTAGATTTAAAAAAAATTGTCACTCATGAGGGCTGGGAAGACAGGTCTGCGGTTAAGAGGACTTGTTCTTGCAGATGACTGGGGTTCAGTTCTCAGCACCTACATGGCCAGCTGTCCATAACTCTAGTTCCAGGGGATATGACGTCATCTTCTGACCTCTGAGGGCACCAGGTGTGCACATGGTGCACAGACTTGCATGCAAGGAAAACAGTTATACATACAAAATAGAATAAATCTTTTTTTTTTTTCCAGACAGGTTTCTTTGTGTAGCCCTGGCTGTTCTAGAACTAGTTCTGTAGACCAGACTGGCCTTGAAGTCACTAAGATCTGCACGTCCCTGCCTCTTAAGTGCTGGCATTAAAGGATTATACCACCTCTGACAAAATAAAATAAATCTTAGCCGGGCGATGGTGGCGCACGCCTTTAATCCCAGCACTCGGGAGGCAGAGGCAGGCGGATCTCTGGGAGTTTGAGGCCAGCCTGGTCTACAAGAGCTAGTTCCAGGACAGGAACCAAAAAGCTACGAAGAAACCCTGTCTCGAAAAATAAAATAAAATAAATAAAATAAAAATAAAAAGTAAAATAAATCTTAAACAGGGCGGTGGTGATGCCTACAACTCACAGAAATCTGCCTGTATCTGCCCCCCCCCCCAGTGCTGAGATTAAAGGCATGTGCCATCACATTCTGCTTGTTTTTTTGTTTGTTTTCTTTTTCTTTTTTTAAAAAATTGAGACAGGGTCTTTTGTAGCCCAGGCTTCCCCCCAACTCCAGAATGAACTCCTGATCCTCTTGCCTCTGCCTCCCATGTGCTGTTATTACATGTATGCAACACCACTCCTGGCTTCATTACCTGCAATTTTAAACATTGATCTAATCTGCCGAATGGATAATGACATTTTGGGTGTTTTCATGCAACGAAACCTGCTTCCTGGGTTAAACTTCCTAAAATATGCCTTTGCAATTGTATCCCCTATCCACTTTCACCAAAAAAAAGGGGGACTCTCATCACTTGCAAAGACTAGGGCCAAATTCATTTGAGAGTTCAAGTTTGGTTCTGTCACACTTACAGTCCTTATCACCACTTCCTGACACAGTGTGTCTTCTGTCATTGTTTCCTGAAAATGAACTCTATTTCTGGAAATTTTATTTTGTTATTGCTGTTTAAAACCTTAGAGGGTTTTTGTGTGGTGCTTCAACTGAGCAGAGGACCTTGTAGTGTTAGTCACTCTGCCTCTGAACTATACTCCCAGCCCCAGGGTGTTGTTTTGAAACAGTCTATGTTGCTCAGGTTGGTCTAGAATTCATAATGAGGTTCCATGTGCTAAGGAATTATAGGCTTACACTCCTAAATCCAACTGTCTTTAGACCAGTTGAGGCAATCGGGTAACTTGTCCAAGTAGCAGAGGTCCTAGGTCCCTGTGGAGTTCAGGTCAACATGCTTAAACCCTAAAAATACTACTTTTGGTCTCAATGTGTTCACTCTCGGAAAATACTCTTCTTTCTCCTCCACTATTAGATTACTGATCATCCTTCCAGACATAGCTCAAATAACACATCCACATTAGGTTGTCCCCTTATGATTCCATCCTAAACCCCTCTCTTGAATTGACTCTGTGGTAAGTATCATTCAAATGACCAATAGATCCCATTTCCCCAGCTAAACAGAGATCATTCCCCATACTTTTCATATCCATAAAAGCCTCTTACATAGAACTGGTTAATAGTGAGGGACAGGGTCTCCTCATCACGAGGCCTTGACTGGCCTAGTATAAACTACCTTAGCTTCAAACTTACTTGTTATCTGCCTCTGCCTCCCCAGTGGGAGGACCGGCGATATACCACGACACACAGCTTCATTAGACACTTTTTTGCTTTGTTTTTCCAGCCTATCCTGGAACTAGATCTTGTAGACCAGGCTGGCCTTGACCTCACAAAGAACTGCCGGCCTCTGCCTCTGGAGTGCTGGAATTAAAGGCGTGCGCCACCACCACCCGGCTTCATTTCATACTTAATATGCAATTCAAATCTTTGAAAACGGTGTGTGTGTTCTCTCCACAGGGGAGCAAAAGACCCATTTTCTCTCACTTCTTGCTCTGTATCTCCCACAACTTTCTCAGTACTGCTCAGGATTTCTTTCACAGAAAATCTGTCAGGCACAAACTTTTTGTCAGCCTGCTCTTCTCAAGCACGAAAGCCATAATAGCGCGAGATTATCCAAGGCACTTGGTACAGCATTATGAAAGTGACACAGAGAAAGAACAGGGAGAGTACACGCCCCCACTCTAGCCCCCCCCCCCCCAAGGGCTGCAGGAGAAAGTGCCAGTTACTTGTAAAAGACGGAAGTTTATTCAGGATTCGGAAAGTCAGGAGCGCTGACTCGGACTTGGGGAGACCACCATTGGATAATAATAAGAGATTCAGAAAGGCTTAAATGCCTGATAGCCAATTGCCTAAAACACACAAAAAAGAAAGTAAGGTTCTGGAGTCGGTTTTTTGTGACGTGTGTCAGTTCCCATCGCCGACAGCGCCTTAGCACCGCCCACAGTTTTCAGGCACAAGGCTCTCCAGGGTCGTGTAGCCTAAGCCGCTCAACCTACCACAGGGCCACTAATTCGCGGAAACTTGCAAATCCGGAGGCGGGACCCGGCTCTTTGTAGACCGCGTGGGCAGCTGCACGCATGCGCACGCCTCATTACCGTGGGACCAATTGCAAGGCGGCGTTGAGCATTACGCCTGCGCAGTAGGTCTCCAGCCTCAGTGCCTTTTCCTTCAGGCTCTAGCGGGCCGGTTTCTCTATCCAATGTCCACTCGGGGCTGGGAGGAGGAGACTGCGTAGTGTGCGTGTGACGGGAGGGGGAGCGGGTCCAGGCCCGTGGTATTTGACCCGTTCGACGGTGTGTGAGAAGAAAAGGAAGGAGCAGGAGCGGGAGGTTCCGAGTAGCGGTTGCCAAAATGTTCCGGTGTGGAGGCTTGGCGGGTGCTTTCAAGCAGAAACTCGTGCCCTTGGTGCGGACGGTGTGCGTCCAGAGGCCAAGACAGAAGAACCGGCTTCCAGGTGAGTAACTGACCCGTCCCGGACAACCCCTTCCCCTACTTCAAAGTCCAACGGCCTTGGTGCTACAGGCTTTCCGTCCCTTGCAGAGCTCCCCCGTCCTTCCAAAAAACTTCCCATCATAAGAATTCCAAATTGGCGGGATACGAACCCAGAGTTTGCAAGCTGAGGAATCAGCACTTTTGTGCCGACCTGACCTTCAAGAGATTTGAACCCCAGAAGTCGGTGTGGGGCCTTCTCCTGGGACTATTTCTAACTTGCGAATAACAATACGCTTGGCCACAGCATTTTGCCCATCGCTGCCACCTTGCCCTTTTAAAGCATTGAGGTCAAACGGACGTTGCCATGTATTGGTTGTTGCAGCCCTATGCCCAAGTTTCTCCTGTATATCAGATTATTCTTTTTACCTTCCAAAACTCCTCATGAGAGCTGTAGATTTGAATGCCCCACGATGTGGAAACGGCGTAGCGCCAGCAAGGACTCAATTGTACACCAGACATGGAGAGAATTAGCTCAGAATTGATTTGCGATGCCCACACACTGCAATTCCTGATGGTCTTACATGCTTCAGTGAAAATTATTAGAACACACTGCATTGTTCTCAGGGAAGTTGTCTCATTAAACTCTAGAGCTGGAAGGGATTTTTGTGGTAAACATCAACCTACTCAGTTTATGGATAATAAATTGAGGAACAGAGAAAAGAAATTACTTGCAAACGGTCACATAATTAATAGGTAGAGCTAAAGCTACTCTGCCGGTCTCTAGGCCCCTAATCTATTGCTCCACCCCTACCCTGCTTCCTAAATTTGACTTGAAACAGTTAAGCATGAATTAGGTTCTCTTTTCAGAAATTAGCCTATTGTGCATCCAATATCCATGGGTTTATCTGAGCATGGTTTGAATCAGTTTATTTCCTTTTTTTTTTCCTTTCTTTTTTTCCGAAACAGGGTTTCTCTGTAGCTTTTGGAACCTGTCCTGGAACCAGTTCTTGTAGACCAGGCTGGCCTTGAACTCACAGAGATTTGCCTGCCTCTTCCTCCCTAGTGTTGGGGGTAAAGGCATGCACCACCACCCGGCTGAGTCAGCTTATTTTCAACCTATACAGATTTGTGGGAATGAATGACTTTTTACAAAGTGCATTTTAGCCGTGCGGTGGTGTCGGTGCACGTCTTTAACCCTTGAACTCATAGAGAGGCAGGGGGGATCTCTATGAGTTCAAGGTCAGCCTGGTCTACAAGAGCTAGTTCCAAGACAGGCTCCAATGCTCTATAGAAAAGCCCTGTCTTGAAAAACCAAAAAAAAAAAAAAAAAAAAAAAACAAGCAAACAAAAAAGTGCATTTTAAAAATGAATTACTTTTTTAAATCATAATCCTGGGGTAATTACATTTATAATATCAAATGTTATCCTTGAGGCTTTTGTGACATGCAGGTGCCTTCTGGGCCTTTTAAAAAGGAGTGGAAAATACCTTTTGATTGTTAGGATCTTTGCAAATTCTTTTTTTTTCTTTTCTTTCTTTTTTTTTAATGATTTATTTAACTTTATTTTGTGTGCGTTGATGTGAAGGTGTCAGATCTCGTGGAACTGCATTTTCAGACAGTTGTGAGCCGCCATGTGGGTGCTGGGAACTGAACCCGGGTCCTCTGGAAGAGCAGTCAGTGCTCTCAACTGCTGAGCCATCTCTCCAGCCCCCCCCCCCATCTTTGCAAATTCTTGGAATGAGTCAGAGTTTTTTTTAATAGGTGTTATCTTCTGGGTGTGGTGGACTTGACTTTAATCTCAGCATTCTAGAGACTGAGACAGGAGGAACTCTAAATTCAAGGCCTTCTTGGTCCAGGAAGAAAGTTCTAGGCCAGCCAGGGCTACTCAGTTGAGACCCTGTCTCAAAAAAAAAGGTGTTAGCTATCTGATTTATGTCCTAGGAAGTACTTCTTAGAATTTAAGCATTTGTTTTAGCAAAAATAAACAGACAAAGAAATAAAGAACAACAACAAAAACCCTCTGGCTTACTTTAAAACCCAGTGAATATAATCTGTATGAGTTCTGTGCATGGAAATAGTGGTGTGTTGTATGTAAATTGTGAAAAAAATCATACAAATGTAGATAACCTGAAGATACTAGCCTTTCTAATTCTGTGTTTTTATTTTACTCAATACATAGCTTTTACCAGAATTCTGGCTTTAACCAAAAGTTCTCATCAATTAGGCATTCATTTGATTACAGTATTAGAGCTGTTGAAAAAATACAGACTTACATGTTTCTTTCCCACTGCATGACTTTGCTTGAAGGCAGTCTCCTGTAAAAATACTATGACTTCCTGACATACCCATCCATCTCTTTATTTATTTATTATGTATACAACATTCTCCCTCCATGTATGCCCACACAGCAGAGGAGGGCACCAGATCTCATGGTTGTAAGCCACCATGTGGTTGCCGGGAATTGAACTCAGGACCTTTGGAAGAGCAGCCAGTGCTCTTAACCACTGAGCCATCTCTCCAGCCCTCCCCCCCCCATTCCATCTTTTTGCACACACTTTTTTGTACTTTGGCCATGAATCCGAGTATGACATCACCTGCTCTAAAAATGAGGGGGTAGGTTACAATTTCAAAAAGAATTTATGATACTTTCATTGGAAGAATTAATATTTTGTGGCTCAGTTGCCTTTAATCTGATTTCCTTTTCACATGGCATCATCTGCCATATGCTTTCACAGAGGTGGGCATGAGTCAAGATTTATATACCACTCCCCCTTTCTTCATCCCCCCCCCACCACCACCAGTACTTTGCAGGTTGTTAGAAAACTTAATTCTTTTTGGCTTTTTTTGTTGGCTTAGTTAACCTTGAGCCTGCCTTGAAACTAAGCAACCTCACCTCTCACCCTTGTTAGATTCGTTTCCATTATCCTCTGTCTGCTTTTTTGCTCTTGAAACCTCAGTAGCTGCGATTCTGCTTTATGTGGATTTTCTGCCTCTTTCCAGAAATGATTAAGGTAACTAAACCATAACTCTGTGTCTGCATACATTACTGAGAAGGGGTTGATAATATTTTGTGTTCTGTAATATTTTTTCCACCAAGCATTATGCTGCCAGTTTTGTCAAACTGATCACTAACTCCCTGACCTAAGGTTCAAGTATTTGACTTTTCTTCTTTATTTGGAATCATAACATCTTTTTTTGCGACAGGATCTATTATGCAGCCCAGGTTGTCGTAGAACTCATGTAGACCAGGCTGGCCTCACAGAGGTCTGTCTGCATGGATCTGCCTCCTGAGTGCTGGGATTGAAACGTGTTCAACACCAGGGGCTGAAGAGATGGCTCAGTGGTTAAGAGCACTAACTACTCTTCCAGAGGACCCAGGTTCAGTTCCCAGCAACCACATGGCAGCTCACAACTGTCTGTAACTCCAGGGGACCCAGAAACCATGGCAAAACACTAATGCACATAAGATAAATTTAAGAAAGAAAGAAAGAAAGAAAGAAAGAAAGAAAGAAAGAAAGAAAGAAAGAAAGAGGTGGTGCATGCTTTTAATTCCAGCACTCGGGAGGCGGAGGCAGGGGAATCTCTGTGAGTTTGATGCCAGTCTGGTCTACAAGAGGTAGTTCCAGGATAGGCTCAAAGCTACACAGAGAAACCTTGTCTCAAGAAGGAAGGAAGGAAGGAAGGAAGGAAGGAAGGAAGGAAGGAAGGAAGGAAGGAAGGAAGGAAGGAAGGAAGGAAAAAAGGAAAAATAAGAAATAAGAAGCGATGATACATTCCATTTAATACCTTTCTGCTGTGACTGCTGTAGTGAGGGCTGTATCTGTGACTGCAATAGTGGTGTGATAGAAGCAGATGAAATCTGGGCCTTCAGTAAGAGCTGGGGTTATGCTGGGGCTGTGCCTCAACACCAGATGTTGTCTGTGGCACCATTGGCTGAACAACAGTACTAGGAGTCTTCAGTAAAGATTGGGGGGAACTGATTCTAAAGCAAACCAAAATAGGAAAATAAAAAAGCTGGGCAGTGGTGGCCTTTAATCTCAGCACCTGGGAGGCACTCCCTGAGTTCAAGGCCAGCCTGGTCTACATTATAGCTAGGGCTGTTGTTACACAGAGAAACCCTGTCTCAAAAAAAGGGGGTGTTTATCCTAGATTGAATCTTTTCATCTTTAAAGAAGGAACTGAGGGGCTAGAAAGATGGCTCAGTGGTTAAGAGCACTGGCTGCTCTTCCAGAGGTCCTGAGTTCAATTTCCAGCAACCACATGGTGGCTCACAACCATCTGTAATGAGATGAGATCTGGCGCCCTCTTCTGGCGTGCAGACATACATAATGTTGTATACATAATAAATAAATAAATCTCTAAAAAAATAAAGAAGAAACCAAACATTTGGCTGGAGAGATAGTTTAGAGGTTAAGAGCACTGACTGCTCTTCAAGAGGTTCTGAGTTCAATTCCCAGCAACCACATGGTGGCCCACAACCATCTACAGTGAGATCTGGTGCCCTCTTCTGGCATGCAGACGTACATGCAGGCAGAACACTATATACATAATAAATAAATCAAAAAAAAAGAGGAAGGAATTCAACTCCTTATGACCTAGAATCCTAGATTGTGGACACTGCTAAATGACACACTGGTTTTTGATGTTTTGAGACAGGATCTTGGTATGTATTTCAGTTGTACACCCTTTCCCCAACTCACTATGTAGCTAAATCCTGATCTCATGGTCCTTCTGTCTTAGCCTTTAGAATGCTTGGTGGCATCTTTTAAAAGCCTAAATGATTCTTCTCTACTCATCCTACCTAATCAAGGGTTTTCAGAAGAAAATCTTTGGCGAATAGATTTTTCTATAATCAGTTAATAAGTTAGATTTCTTTTTTTTTTAATGGTTGCTGGGAATTGAACTCAGGACCTCTGGAAGAGTAGTCAGTGTTCTTTACCTGTGAGCTATCTCCCCAGCCCCCAATAAGTTAGATTTTTTTTTCCTTTGTTTTTTAAGACAGGTTCTCTCTGTAGCTTTGGAGCCTGTCCTGGAATTAGCCCTTGTAGACCAGGCTGGCCTCAAACTCACAGAGATATATGCCTGCCTCTGCCTCCCAAGTGCTGGGATTAAAGGTGTGCACCACCACCGCCTGGTTAAGTTAGATTTTTTTAAAAAGATGCTTTGAGGCTCCAAAACCACAGAGAAACCCTGTCTCGAAAAATCAAAAAAAAAAAAAAAAAAGATGCTTTGAGGGAATTGCTGCCATGTGTTAACATTCTTCTAGGTCATATTTCCTAAAGTTGCCTGGTTATATGATTTGAATAAAGGATAAACCCAAATCTTCTCCAGGATCTGCAAAAGAAACACTGGGATTGAGAATAAAATTCTCTTGGATAGAGTCCTGGAATCTGTATTTTAGCAAACTCTTAGAGTTCATATGACCAGGTAAATTTGGGAAATACTGTTTTAGATAAATAGCAACTCTTGTTTTTCTCTTTCACTGGCTTAAGGATTAAAAAAAAAAAACACTCAGCAACCTTGGTTCTCTTGTGATTTGCATCAAGCATATTTTCTCATAACCAAAGGACTGGGAGTTTATCCTATCTGTTCCTGTGTCCTAAGCATCCTGTACAATTTCTGAGACACTAAGTTCCCAGTGAACGGTTTCTTTTTTCTGTTATCTAAAGTGTTCTTTTTCTTCTGTGCCATTTGTAAGAATGGTTCGTGCTGTACTATAGTTATCATTCTTATTCTAAAATTCCAGCAAGGGTTGATAATTTTTTTAAAGGCTGATAAAATTAAATAGTTGTTGTATTATTTATAAAAAGGCATCTAACTACAGTGGGCATATTAAATAGGCTGTGTTTTATCCATGTTGGAAAAATTAGTTTGATGTTTAGGAATCAAGTTCTTTTTGTTTGTTTGTTTTGGTTTTGTTTTTGGTTTTTCTAGACAAGGTTTCTCTGTAGCTTTTGTGTCTGTCCTGGAACTAGCTCTTGTAGACCAGGCTGGCCTCGAACTCACAGAGATCTGCCTGCCTCTGCCTCCTAGTGCTGGGATTAAAGGTGTACGCCACCACCGCCCGGTTTGGGAATCAAGTTTTAAGAGCATATAGACTTCTTAATCATTTGGGATTCCTAAGCCCCTCAGCATATGAATGTGTTTCTGGAAAGGTCTGGGAATGTGGATAATAGGAAAATTTGAGGCCTCCAAAAATGAGCTTACTGGTTAAAGTATTACTCTACTGATAGTCTGTGGTACTTAAAGTTGCCATTTTTATTAAGCAACATGAAATTAATGGATCTGGGTTAGAAACCTTCTCAAAGAAAAATGAAACCGTTCACTGGGAACTTAGTGTTTCAGAAACTGTACAGGATGCTTAGGACACAGGAACAGATAGGATAAACTCCCAGTCTTTTGGTTTAGGAGGGGGAAGTAACTGCTGCTATTCTGCATATGAGAAAATATGCTTGATGCAAATCACAAGAGAACCAAGGTTGCTGAGTTTCTTTAGTCAATGCCAAAGACATGCTTCATTCCTGTAATCCCAGCAGGAGAATTGCCAAGATTTTGAGTGAATTCTAACCCTGCTTAGTCTACAGTGTGAGATCATGTCTCAGAGAAACAAAACAAATAGAAATAAATGTCCATTCAAAGTATTGGGGAGGTTGAGGTATGGGGTCATGAGTTCAAAGCAAGTCAGAGCTACATATCAAATTCTCATCTGAAAAAGAAAACAACATCAAAAGTTTGGTCAATATCTATTAAATTAGAAAGACAACACTCTGGAGGCAGAGACAGAAGATTTCTGTGAGTTCAGGATCAGCCTGGTCTACTTAGCAGGTTCTGAGCCAGCCACAGCTATGCAGTTAGGCCCTCTTAAAAAATTATTTATACCTACTGTATATCAGGCACTGTTACACAAGCACAAATTGGGTTATTGGGAATTGCATTCTAAGTATAAGTACAAAATCTTGACCCATGCTGCAGAACATCTAAAACAAGTAACTGCTACAGTAATGAGAAGTCAGGAGTAAGTCACCTTCTTGTAAAACAAGTGAAGAAGGTGGTGGATGCTTCCGTTGGGGCTCGGGAATTTTGTGACTATGAAGAGAAAGGCATGAAAATAGTTTCACAGCTTAAAATGGAGGGCAATCAATCCTAGTGGTTTTGGGGACTGAGTCTGCAGAATCACTAGCTTGGCATTAGCTAGCCTAGGCAGCATAGCAAGACCCTGCCTCAGAAAAAGAAGAAAAAAAGAACTAAACTTGGGGTTTTTATTTTAATGTATATTTTCATTTTTCAAGACGGTTTCTCTGTGTATCCCTGGCTTTCCTCGAACTCTCTTTGTAGGCCAGGCTGGCCTTGAACTCATAGAAAATTGCCTGCCCCTGCCTGCCTCTGCCTCCCAGGCGCTGGGATTAAAAGTAAGCACTACCACTGTCCACCTTATTTTAATAATTTTTTGTCTAAAAATTAAATCATTTTATTTCATGACAGCAAAGAGTTCTAAACCAGGGAAGATACCATGAAGAATAAAGCAAAAATGATTTTCTTCGCTGGAGAGTATAGATTTAAAGTCTCTTAGCTATATTTCAGAACTTGAAATAGGATGATCACATTTGTGTAACCCACTTCCCAGTGTGAAATTTGACATGTGTTGGAAAGATGCTACTTAAATATTTTTTAGATTTATTTATCTACTTATTTATTTATTTTTGAGGAGGGTCGGGTTCCAAACAGGGTTTCTCTGGCTGTTCTGAAACTCCCTTTGTAGGCCAGGTTGTCCTCAAACTCACAGAGACCCTCTTGACTCTGAGTGCTGGGATTAAAGGCCTGTGCCACCATCTCCTGTCAATAGATTTATTTATTTTAATTTTATGAGTGTTTTGTCTGAATGTATATATGTGCACCACATGCATGCCTGTTGTTCATGGAGGTCAGAAGAGAATGTCTGAACTGGAGTTACAGATGGTTGGAAGCCACTGTGTGGGAGTTGAGAACCAAACACAGGTTCTCTGAAAAAGAAGCAAGTATTCTTTTTTTTTTCATTTTTTTATTGATATTTATTGAGCTCTACATTTTTCTCTGCTCCCCTCTCTGTGTCTCCCCTCCCCCTCTCGATCCTCCCCCAAGGTCCCCATGCTCCCAATTTACTCAGGAGATCTTGTCTTTTTCTACTTTCTACTTCCCATGTAGAATAGATCTATGTAAGTCTTTCTTGTTGTCTAAGTTCTCTGGCATTGTGGTTTGTAGGATGGCTTTCTTTGCTTTATGTTTAAAAACCACCTATGAATGAGTACATGTCATAATTGTCTTTCTGTGTCTGGGTTACTCATTCAAAATAATGTTTCTTAGCTCCATCCATTTTCCTGAAAAATTCAAGCTGTCATTTTTTTCTGCCGTGTAGTACTCCAATGTGTAAATGTACCACATTTTCCTTATCCATTCTTCTTTGGTCGAGGGACATTTAGGTTGTTTCCAGGTTCTGGCTATGACAAACAAAGCTGCTATGAACATAGGTGAGCACGTGTCCTTATGGCATGATTGAGCATCCTTTGGATATATACCCAAAAGTGGTATTACTGGGTCTTGAGGAAGGTTGTTTCCTAATTTTCTGAGAAATCGCCACACTGACATCCAAAGGGGTTGTACCAGCTTGCATTCCCACCAGCAATGCAGAAGTGTTCCCTTTTCCCCACAACCTCTCCAGCATAAGTTGTCATCAGTGTTTTTGATCTTGGCTATTCTTTCAGGTGTAAGATGGAATCTCAGAGTTGCTCTGATTTGCATTTCTCTGATGACTAGGGATGTTGAACCTTTCCTTAAGTGTCTTTCAGCCATTTTAGATTCCTCTGTTGAGAGTTCTCTGTTTAGGTCTATACTCCATTTTTTTTTTATTGGATTACGTGATCTTTTGGTGTCCAATTTCTTGAGTTCTTTGTATATTTTGAAAATCAGACCTCTGTCTGATGTGGGGTTAGTGAAGATCTTTTCCCATTCTGTAGGCTGTCGTTTTGTCTTGTTGACCATGTCCTTTGCTTTACAGAAGCTTTTCAGTTTCAGGAGGTCCCATTTATTAATTGTTTCTCTGTGTCTGTGCTGCTGGGGTTATATTTAGGAAGTGGTTCCCTGTGCCAATGCGTTCAAGTGTACTTCCCAATTTCTCTTCTGTAAGGTTCAGTATGGCTGGCTTTATGGTGAGGTCTTTGATCCATTTGGACTTGAGTTTTTTGCATGGTGATAGATATGGGTCTATTTTCATTCTTCTACATGTTGCTATCCAGTTATGCCAGCACCACTTGTTAAATATGCTTTCTTTTTTTCCATTTGATATTTTTTGCTTCCTTGTCAAAGATCAGGTGTTCGAAGATGTGTGGATTGATATCCAGGTCTTCTATTGGGTTCCATTGTTCCTCCTGTCTGGTCTTATGCTAATACCTGGCTGTTTTCAGCACTATAGCTCTGTAGCAGAGTTTGAAGTCAGGGATTGTGATGCCTCCAGAAGTTCTTTTATTGTACAGGATTGTTTTGGCTATTCTGGGTTTTTTGCTTTTCCCTATGAAGTTGAATACTGTTCTTTCGAGATCTTTGAAGAATTTTGATGGACATTGCGTTGAATCTGTAGATTGCTTTTGGTAAGATTGCCATTTTTACTATGTTAATTCTGCCTACCCAAGAGCATGGGAGATCTTTCCACTTTCTGGTGTCTTCTTCAATTTCTTTCTTCAAAGATTTAAAGTTCTTGTCATACAAGTCTTCCACTTGTTTGGTTAGAGTTACTCTGAGATATTTTATGCTATTTGTGGCTATTCTGAAGGGCATTGATTCTCTGATTTCTTCCCCAGCCCTTTTATCATCTGTGTACAGGAGGGCTACTGATTTTTTGAGTTAATCTTGTATCCTGCTACATTGCTGAAAGTGTTTATGAGTTGTAGAAGTTCCTTGGTAGAATTTTTGGGATCACTTATGTAAACTATACTATCATCAGCAAACAGTGAGAGTTTGACTTCTCCTTTTCCAATTTGTATCCCCTTGATCTTTTGGTGTCTTATCAGCAAGTATTCTTAACCATGGAGCCATCTCATTGGCCCCTAACTTAATTTTTTTGATGCCACAATATAATTTCTCTTAGAAATATTAATAGGTTTGAGCCTAGATTCCTGCCCCTTCCTATGCTAGGTATGTGCACTATATACTTAAAACTTCTGAATTATAAAATGCTTATTGTCCCAAGAATTTTAATAAGAGACTGCAGGTCTGTATACTTGTTTTTAGTTCCCCTGTATCCTGACACTGTGAAAGGAAAGGGCAGAGTGTTGTTTTTTTTCCTTTCTGGAAGTATTATATAGGATACTACTACTAAAGCCTTTTTTAAATTAAACAGTATTAGAAATTGGCCCTAGGTTCCTGCACAAGCTAGGGAAGCACCTTACCATTGAGCTGTATCCCCAGCCCCTTTGAAAATATTTTTTAAACCTAAGGTCTCACTAAATTGATCTTGCTGTTTTTTTTAACTCACTTTGTATCCCAGTAAGGCCTTTAAATTATGAAATTACCTCAGTTTCGGGAGTAGCTAAGATTGCAGGCCTGATCTACCAGACCTGGCTCTGTTCTTTTTTTGTATGTTTGTTTGTATTTTGTGTTGTTTTTCTTTAAGGCCCAATTCTTACTATATAGCTCTCTGGCTAATGTGTAACTTCCACTGTGCTTGGTCTCTGGTCTTTTGGAGCCTGCCCTGGCACTAGCTCTGTAGACCAGGGTGGCCTCAAAGTCATAAGAGATTCACCTGCCTTTGCCTCCTGAATGCTGGGATTAAAGGCATTCACTACCACCACCCAGCGCCTCTGTCTTTCTTTTTTTGTTTTGTTTTGTTTTTCAAGACAGGGTTCCTCTGTAGCTTTGGAACCTGTCCTAGAACTAGCTCTTGTAGACTAGGCTGGCCTCGAACTCACAGAGATCGAAGTGCCTCTGCCTCCCAAGTGCTGGGATTAAAGGCGAGCTCCACTACCACCTGGCAGCCTCTGTCTTTTAAAACCTAGTTAGGATAAAAACTCAAAGATCAGCCTTTAGACCCCTGGTTTTTCCAAGTAGTCTCCTATTTGCAAGGTTAGTGTCAGGACCTTGTTAGAAATGGAGATTAGTTCTCTGTGTGGTGAACCAAGCCTGTGATTCTAGTACTCATCAGGTTAAGGCTGGAGGAGTACCCTGGTCTGCCTAAGGAGACTTTATCTCACAAAGCAAAAAAAGACCCAGTGATATGACTTAGCAGTCAAAGGTACTCGCTGACAGGGGAAAGACTTGCCTTCAATCCCTGGAACCCACAGTGGTGCAGTGGTGGTGGGAAAAAAAACCACTGCTCTAGATCAAAGTGTACATACTCAGCCAAACATGGTCAAATAACTGCTACTTTTGTGCACTACACAAGTGGAGTGGGTTTTACTTCTTCTTGTTGAAATATTTTATTTTTTGAGAATCTTGCTTTGTGACCTGAGTTGTCCTAGGACCACTACTTAGGGTTCTGTCTTTCAATTTAGGATTGTCCAACCTCACCTTCTCAAGTGCTAGAATTAGAATTATAGGCATGACCCACCATGTCAAGGCTTTATTTATTCACATTTTTTATAGTTTTTAGGTATTTTTGAGACATTCTCATACTGCAACCCAGCCTGGTCTCAGATTTGCAGCAATCATCCTGCTTCAACCTCCCTAGTACTAAGATTATAAGTTTGAGCTACCATATCTAGCAGTGTTTATATATTTTAAATGGCCAAGTAAACCTTAGTAACAAACAATATTTTAATACTTAAGCAGTATATAAAACTTGGGTTTTAGTGGCTATAAATAAAATCTAATTGGAACATAGACTGTTTTTATACCCAGCAGGATTGTTACAGAGACCAGACCGTCCACAAAGCTGGAAACAATCACTTTTCCATCAGTGATGAACACCTATGAGGTCTAATCACTGAGAAGACACTAAGGCCATGCCTCATGAAAATGTCTGCATCTGTTGGAAAAAAGGAAATCTGTAGTGTCTCAACCTTTTCATGAACATATTATTACAAATGCTAATATAAAAATGGCTATTATGAAACCGGGCGGTGGTGGTGCACACCTTTAATCCCAGCACTCGGGGAGGCAGAGGCAGGCGGATCTCTGTGAGTTCGAGATCAGCCTGATCTACAGAGCTAGTTTTAGGACAGCCATGACTACACAAAGAAACCCTGTCTTAAAAACCAAACTAACTAAATAAATAAATGAAGCTTATAGCATTATCTGTACTGAACATAGACAAACTTTCTGTTTTTGATTATTTTCCCTAAATAATATAGTATAGCAACTATTTGCATTATGTTAACCATTATAAGTAATTTAAACATGATTTGACATATATGTGATTATAAACATAGGTTGTATGAAAATTCTGGACCATATTCTATAAGGTACTTGAGCATATATGAGTTTAAGTTAAATCTAGGAATCTGGACTCAAACCACCACAGATACTGAGGGATGGCTACCTACTAAATAGGTTATCTTGGTGTTTACTTCATTTATGGTGAAGTTGTAAGGATATTTGATAAACTGCTTTTTTTTTTTTTTTACCAATTTTCTGGAAGCTTTGTGTTCTCATTGGATAACGTTTAAATTGTACTCTTGAGAACTCCCAACAGCTAAGCTGGGTATGATAGTGCCGGTTTAGAAGGATCACAAATTTGATACCAGCTTGGGCTACAAAGTGCAACCCTACCTCAAAAAAAAAAAAAAATTCTGTTACCGTAGGTTGTACATAAATAGCTGTATTATTTATGTGTACAGTTTTGATTTTGTTTTTCTTGGTCATAGAACAGTGAACATTTTAAAACCCAAGGTATAATTATTTATTTCTATAGTACATTGATATTTAATCATAAACATGTGTTAACTATTTGTGTGTGTATGTGTTAACAAATTGTGTTCCTTTAGGCAACTTGTTCCAGCGATGGTGTGTTCCTCTAGAACTCCAGATGGCAAGACAAATGGCTAGCTCTGGTTCATCGGGGGGCAAAATCGATAATTCTGTGTTAGTCCTTATTGTGGGCTTATCAACAATAGGAGCTGGTGCATATGTAAGTAAAAAAGCAGCTTGTGTAGAGAAGCTGCCAGACAGCTCCCATTGATAGTCTTAGTACTACTCTGCTTCAAAACTTTTGCAACTAATTCTGCTTTCTCCTGTAGGAAAACTTCCAAAAAGCCTTCTTTAAAATGTCTATGGGAGCTGATTTGGGAATGACTGATATTTACTGATTTATGTTGATTGTTCTTTGCATTTTTCACTTCTTATTCTTTGCTTGAAAACTGTGTTTCCTGAGGCTTGACTAACCCACAACATTACCCTTGTTCTTCTCTTGATTGTGATAAAGTTACCTGTAAGCAAAGTCAATGTTCATTGCAGCTCCTAAGCACAATATTTCATTTTAATGTATTTATCAAATTTTTAAAGTCTTTTTTTTCTTAGCTTGAGATTGACCATTTACAAAACAGCTTTCAATAAAAATTAAGCATTTCCTAAAAGGAAAACTAAATCCCTGGCTCTCACTCAAAGACTAAATTATAGAAATGGGTCTAGTATCTCCAGTTGTACAATGGAGTTTAGGGGAGTTGAGAAACAGTACTTAATTGGTACATACTGTTAGCATGGTTATATCTCCTTAAAAGAACTGATCTTAGCAGGTCGCAGATGATTTATTCTGTGGGTGTTTTTGGTTTGGGTTTTTTTTTTTAACTTGGCAGAGTGTATTGTAACCAAGCAGATCCACCTAAAACTCAATCCTGTAAGGTTGAATAAATCGCCTTTGATGACACCTGCTAACATCCTTGATCAAAGAAAGCTGTTTGCTTTACATACTAAGAACAAATGGTTCGATACCATCACAGTCTTAGTTCTTTCTCTGCTGATAATAGTAAAATTATTTTTGTTCCTCTGTCACTAGGTTGGGGGGGCATGAAAATTATTTGAAGTTACCCATAGTCTCATACCTTAAGCTGACTCCAAAATGTACAAGAAGAGTAGCCCATCTCTTGCCAGTTATAACTCAAATCAGAGCAAGAAATAGATAAAAATTTGCCTGATCCTGTACTTTGAGGAAGAGGCCTCCTCCAATACTTGAGCAGCTTTTAACTTTTTTTTTTCTTTTTCAATTTTTAGCACAGTAACAAAAATGCTTCTCTGCATTTGCATTAAATGTTTATTCATTAATACTTAGTGCCTTTTCTATTTCCTTTTGTCTCCTTCCTGGCCTTATGTTTACCTACAGTTGTGCAGTGTCATCTCCTAGGATCCCCTTCTAGATCGCTAGCGTCTACAGGTGATTCTGAGAAAGATGGCAGCAGCCTAGTATACTTCTTAATTGTAGGAGCAACAGTGACTGGGGCAGGAGTTTATTATGTAAGATGCTTATACTAAAATATGTTTGGGGATAGGGTGGGTGAAACCATGGCACTAATAATAACTTGGTTCATAGAATACAGTAAAATATTCACAGCATGTGCTTCCTATAGACATTTGTTAAAGGGACATTGTCAGTCACTAGAGACTCCTCAAATCTTATTTTTCTCACCTTTGAAGTTATTATACTAGACCAGTCTAAACTCATAAATTTAGAGCCAAATCCTTATATCAACCTCTTCTTTGAAACTTTTGTCAAATTTGTGCTTATTTTTATACTGCTAAATTATATTGTGCTTTAGTGCTGCATGTCTAACAAGACAGTCTCAGTAAATATTGACTAAGTAAATAAAAGGAACTTGAGCACCATCAACTTTGAATCATTTTAGGTGAGATGTAATTTTCTGTTTTGTGAGAGACAATCAGCTTAGCTTTTACTGTGAAAGGGCATAAATTGAATGCTTTTGACAAGGTCCTGAAAGCCATACAGATTGGAGTATTTCTCCAAACCACCCACGGTCTCTACTTCAAATTAAATTCATTTGGCAGTGTCCCTTTTGTTACCTCTAATTTGGTGAAATTAGTGGCTGAAGCATTCATGTAGGGTGATTTCTTGAACACCTCTCCTTGATGATTCAGGTACTGCCTTCTGAGCCTTAATTTTTCCATTTCATGTTTTTCAGTTTTTCTCATCACTTCCATTCACTTATTCAAAAATAATTTTTAAAGTCTTTTCATTAGAAATGTTTATAATAATTGAAATCTATTGAACCTCTGATTTGTATTGCTGGCCATAATTGAATGGCCTGCCCCCACAGAGTTGACCATGCTGATACTCTTGATGCCAAGCCACAGGATGAGTCAGTCACGGTAGCTTTCTCCTGTTCTAAAAATATCTAAGAAGCACAAATTTCTCTCAAGTTACTCAGTTAAATGCTTCATTTCCCTCTGTGTTTGTCCAACCCTGGTTGTAATAAATGTATTTTAATGGCTGAAGGTTAAATGATAAGCTTTTGTCTACTTTTATCAAACTAGTCTGTATACTTTTGTTTCAGGTTTTAAATAGTTGAAAATTTGCTATCAAGCAGCTTGAAAGTTTTCTCTGAAATTGGTATTAATCATGAGAAACAACTTAAAATCAGTGTCCAGATTTGGTGAGATTCCAATGGCTGCAAGCTATATATGGTTCAGGGCTGATGAGATGGCTCCGTAGGTAAAGGTGCTGGTCGCCAATCTTGACAACCTGGGTTTGATCCCTGGGATGTACATGAGGGAGAACAAGAAACAATTCTCTAAAGTTGTCCTCTGACCTCCACATGCACGGTGGCACTCACATGTGAGCATACACATACAGACACACAAGCAAATGTAATAAAAAATAATGTAGTGCTTATATTTGTTTCTCAGACTGTCAAAACCAAGTACCACAAAATGACTTTAACTATAGACATTTACTTTCTCAGTTGTGAAGGCTAGAAAGTTAGAATGAATGTCAGACAAGGTTAGGTTTCTGGTGAAGGTTTTCTTCATGTCATGCGTACAGCCAACCATCCACCTTACTGGGTCCTTGCATGGGGGCAGGGCAGTGTTGAAAGTAAATGAGGTAGTGCTGGTGACTCTTCTTCTTTTTGTAAAAACCCTATTCAACTTGTCACCACTCCCGTCTCTGGATACTGTCACCCTGGCAGTTACGGCTTCAGCATATGAATTGAGGAATTCAGTCCTTAGCAATATCTCTTCCAGCAACTTTTGTCATTTGAAGAAATATTGTAGAAGGTGGAGCTGCGGGCCTGCTTTTCATCCTGCCTGGCTCCCAGCCACCTGGCTAGCTTATGCCCCGAAATAACAACACACAAATTGTATTCATTTAAACACTGCTTGGCCCATTAGCTCTAGCCTCTTCTTGGTTAGTTCTCACATCTTGATTAACCCATTTCTAATAATCTGTAGCACCAAGTGGTGGCTTACCAGGAAAGATTCAGCATGTCTGACCTGGTGGCTGGCTCTATTGCGTTTGTCCCTCACTTCCCTTTTTCCCAGCATTCTGTTCTGTCTACTCCACCCACCTATGTTCTGACCTACCAGGCCAAGCAGTTTATTAATTAACCAATGAAAGAAACAGATAGACAAATGACCTTCCTACATCAAAATATTTCTGATTTGACTACAATTACTCCTTCAGTAACTCTTATATTAAGGGTTCTTTATCTTCCTGGCCCTCTGTGCCCCACCGGCTTTAAAGAAACACTTTCCCATAGTCTATAGTAAGAAATGCAGTTTATCTTGCAACTCATAAAACTACAACTATGTAAAATGCAGTAAATTTTAACTTGTGTTATTCTTACTGGCTTGTCCATAAGCTATTAATCTCTTCTTACCCTCTGTTCCCCTACTAATGCTGATCCCAATCTACAACTGACTCTCAGCCCACTAGTGGGTTATGACCAGTTTGAAAAACATTGACCTTAATGGTAGCATCTGCTGCTTGATACAAACACAAACTCCTTATTAGCATTCATGTGAGCTTTTTTTTTTGCCAGTGATTTCCTCTAATACCTCAGTCTAATACCTCTAATATTCTCAGTCTTTTACTAGTTTCAGTGAACCAGGCCAAAATTCACTATTCAGGTGATAGAATGTTGCCTTAGAAAGTGACCTTTCATTTCAAATTTCTTCCTGTTTAGAAAGGTAGCCTCCTAATAGTTTCATAAATTTGTAGTATTTCTTAGCCTAACATGTGTTTGTCCACTCTAATTGGAAATCTTTGTGAACAAGGAATACAGAAACCCCTTGGGGAATATAATTTGTTATTTAATGTGTACATAAACTTTCACTTTAGAACATTGAGCTTAAAAACTGTATATCCACATTTAACCTTAGTTTAGCCTTTTCCCTGCCAAACCTCCTTTCCTGCTCTACTCCTTTCATGTGTAAAAATATCAGGCAGCATAGAATGGCTCAGACCATTTCTGGATGACCCTCTCAGTATGAGCATAACCCAGTCTCTTCCCGTTCACTTTGGTTTTACTCACCTCTCGGTTTGGGTTCCCCGTTTGCAGCATGTCACCTAATGAGCTGCTCTGTAAAGTGATCCTAGAAAGCCTTTTTTTTTTTAGTTTATTTTTGGGTGATAGTAGGGATCAAAACAGGGCCCTTATGCTTGCTAGCCAAACATTCCACTACTGAGTCACATTCCTAACCTCATAGGAATGTTTGTAGAATATATTTTTACTTACTCTAATTGTCCTCATTTCTACAGTTAATTCATTTGAGAAATGGCCATTTATTTATTTATTGCATGTACAATATTCTGTCTGTGTGTATGCCTGCAGGCCAGAAGAAGGGCACCAGACCCCATTACAGATGGTTGTGAGCCATCATGTGGTTGCTGGGAATTGAACTCAGGACCTTTGGAAGAGCAGGCAATGCTCTTAACCTCTGAACCATCTCTCCAGCTCCCGCCACTTAAATTTTTATCTTGTTGTCCACATAAGATATAAAACAACAAAAATATTGTGATCAGAAGACATCCTTGGGCTGGGACGGTAGCTCAGTTGGTAGAGTGTTGGCCTAGCACATATAAAGTCCTGGGTTTAGTCTCCAGAAGTACATCAGTCAGACAGACATAGATACATAGCGTGCCTGGTGCCTGTATCCCAGAATGAGAGAGGTGGAGACAGGAGGACCAGAAGTTCATGGTGATCCTAAGCTACTTGAGACCCTATCTCAAAAAACGTCATTGTCTATCAGTTTTTTGTTCTTGTTTTTGAGAAAGCGTTTCTCTGTGTAATACCTCTGGCTGTCCTGTAGACCAGACTGCCTGGCCTCGAATTTGTAGAGATCTGCCTGCTTCTGCCTCCTGAGTGCTGGGATTAAGGACTTGTGCCACCACCACCTGCTTCGCTTCTTTTTTTTTTTTTTAAATTAATTTATCTTTGAGACGAGGTCTTACTATATATGGTTGTGGCTGGCCTCACACTCACAGAAATCAGCCCATCTCTTCTTGCCAAATGCTAGAGTTAAAGGCATGTACTACCATGCACAGCCCATGTTTAAAATTATGTATGTATGTATTTCTGAGGTCAAGGTCTCACCCTGTATTCTCACTGGCTCAGAAATCATTGTGTAGACCAGGTTGGCCTCAAACTCACATAAAACTGTATGCCTCTTCCACCCAAATCCTGGGATTAAAAGTGTTGTTTCTACAACTGGTAATTTTTTTGATGGTTACTAATTAGGACTTGGGAATATAGCTCAGTGGCCTGATATGCATAAGGCCATGGCTGGTCTCCAGCATCTAAATATTTTAAAAAATAAGTTAAAAGTAACTAATAAATCCTGGTGTTGAGTGTTAATAAAGAGAAATAACAGAAATTAGTCACAATACAAAGATATTGTCCCTCAATTTGAAGGTGTAGCAGAAAGAATGTATTTGAAATAAAATAGGTGTTTAATGACGATGGTATTTGAACCTTAATAATTATTTATATGTTGTATTTCTAAGTGAGACTCCTACCTCCTTTGTTTAGGAAAAGAAAAAACTATTGCTGGAAAAATGAGTTACATTTTAAGAATATGATAGACCTAGCCACATATCTCAATCCCTGGCAAACTCTGAAACATCTATCAGGAAGATACGGTCCCCATGTGCATTGATTTTACAACTAGCACCAGCATAGTCCAAAACCCCTTTCTGTACTTTAGCCATTTCTATACTTACTAACATTACATTCCCTTTTCTTTACTTTCTGAATTCAATATCAAGAGAGTTCCTTACCAAGAGTCACAGAAAATCTAAAACATATATTTTGATCTGTTTTTGAGTATTCTTTTTCTCACCAAATATGTGTACACTGAATAGTTTTATTTGTTGAGAAAAGAACTTTGGGCTGGGGGTATAGCTCAGTGGTAGAATGCTTGCTTAGCATGCATGAAGCTCTGGGTTCTATCCCCAGTATTGGAAAAGAAAGCTTTGCCTTAGTGATTTTGGCATATCAAACTAACCTTAGTGTAGACAAAAGCGTCTCATTTAATTGAAATGATATTAGCTTATGGTCTGAGTTAGCTGTATCATGTAATAAACTTTCTCTGTGTTTGGGTCTACAGGCCTACAAGACTATAAAAGAAGACCAAAAAAGATATAATGAAAGAATGGCAGGGCTAGGACTGACACCAGAAGAGAAACAGAGAAGGGCCGACGCCGCTGGTAAGTGTTCCCCTATGTCTCTTCTGTATGATTTGATACTAAATAAGGGAAAATGATTAAGGATTATGATTTGCTAATATCTTGTTGTAGTGTAACAGTGTGAGATTATAAGCTTCCAGAAATTATGGTTTTACCCCACAACAGGGAGCGATTTCCTGAAATATTTGGTTGGCATTTTAGGCTTGAAGTAAAATTATTGTGAGTACCTATCTTTATACAGGCTTTTTTTAAAAAAAATATTTATTTATTATGTATACAATATTCTGTCTGTGTGTGTGTGTGCCTGCAGGCCAGAAGAGGGCACCAGACCCCATTACAGATGGTTGTGAGCCACCATGTGGTTGCTGGGAATTGAACTCAGGACCTTTGGAAGAGCAGGCAATGCTGTTACCCTCTGAGCCATCTCTCCAGCCCCCTTTATATAGGCTTTTTAAAAGGCAAGCTTGGTAAGAAAATCAGGAAAAGATAGGAAAGCCATTTTTCCAATGACTGAGCCTTCTTGGTCATATTAATTCCTTTGAATCTTTGGAGTTTTTGTTGAAGATGTGTTTGTTTTCCTGTAGCACAAAGCTCTAGCCTTCACTTTGAGTCACTTGGATTTTCAAGGAGGAATGTTTTAATCCTTTAATAACCCCGATAGCTCTGGGTAGGCGGTTTGTATTGCTTTCTTCAATAATGCCATCTTCTTCATGAACATTGTCTAATAATCTCCAATTGACCTCCTAGGTGTTTCCCTTTTATTGCTAACAAAAGGTGCAACTGAACTTGATGTTTTCCTGGTGGCTGGTAGAAAAATAATAAGAATGGCAGAGGCCTTTCAATATATGCTTTCTAATATATTTGAGAAATAACTAGCCAGGTGTGATGGTGTACAGCTGTAATCCCAGCACATGAGAAACTGAGGCCAGTCAGGGATACAGAGTGAGACCTATCTTAAAAAGGGGCAAAGGAAAAGACTAATATTTAAGGTCAGCCCTGGATCCAGTATAGAACTAATGAATGAAAGACACCAATCAACTCATTCACTCCATTTAAAAATTTTCCCCACAGGTAAAATGAAAGGAATATTCCTCCAACAGAATGTTCGGAGGATTGTTTGGTGCTTTGGTCACCCCCCTTTTTTTTTAGTTCTGGCTCTCAAACCCAGTATCTTGGACACGATAGGCAAGCTTCCTGCCACTGAGCCACATCCTAAACCCAGTAGGTTTAAGATTTGTATAGGTGTGCCGGTTTTATTTTATGTAAAGGATTAAGACAAGTACAAAGTGACTTTTTGAAATAGTGGCCCAGAGTCATCAGAGCCTTTAAGAAGACTGACCCAGGTGGTGGTATCACACTCCTTTAATCCCAGCACTGGGGAGGCAGAGGCACTGTAAGTTCAAGGCCAACATGGTCTATAGAGCTAGTGCCAGGACAGGTCCCAAAGCTACACAGAAACCTTGTCTCGAAAAACAAACAAAAAAGACTGACCCTGTATGTTCTGTTACAGCTGCAGAGGGAGGGTCATCTCCTCAAGTCAAAGTACCAAGTCATGTTCCTTTCCTGCTGATTGGTGGAGGTACTGCTGCTTTTGCTGCAGCCCGATCCATCCGGGCTCGGGATCCTGGGGCCAGGGTAAGGTGCATGTTATTTTGCTTGGTGTAGAAGGTATAGTGTGCAAATTTAGCCAGTGTGAATGCTTTAACATTTACCTCTTAAATTAGCACTGACAAGTATTATTTTGTGTCTAAAGGTCCTGATTGTATCTGAAGACCCTGAGCTGCCATACATGCGACCTCCTCTTTCGAAAGAATTGTGGTTTTCAGATGATCCAAATGTCACAAAGACACTGCAATTCAGACAGTGGAATGGAAAAGAGAGAAGGTATGCTTGCTTATGTAAAATGGGCCTGACTGAGCATGAGGAGCAGGTTAAGATTTTGTCACTGATCACGTGTAATACACGGGAAGGCTCTACATGGAAGTTTGCTATTGTATATACTTGGTCAGGCTCAGAGGCAACAAAGAACATTCTAGCTTCTGTTCCCCAAACTACTAACAGTCAGCAGTTTAATGCTAGACTGTGAAATATTAGGGCTCCTATTTCTAGGACGTTTAGGTTAGATTTCTCTGCCAGAGATTAGCTTAGCCAGTGTTGTCATTTCTTTATAAATACCTAGGCAAGTCATATAAAAGCAAGTGAAACTGATTATGAGACTCTTCCATTTTTGGGTGTGTATGTGTTCACAAGCATACATGTCTGCATATATGTGGAGGCCAGAGGTCAGCCTTGGGTGTCATTCATCAGCCTCTGTAACATGAGGGCCTGCTTGTCAGGGTTTCTGTCTTCCCACCAGGTCCCACAGCTGTCAGGCCCCAAAGAAAATCACACAGAGATCTCCATAAGTTATAAAACGGATTGGCCCATTAGCTCAGGCTACTTATTAGCTCTTGTAGCTTATATTAACCCATTATTCTTATCTATGTTAGCCATGTGGCTTGGTACCTTTCTCAGCTGGGCAGATTACACGTTGTTTCTCGGTGGTTTGGGCAGGAATGGGAGGAATGTGCTTCCTCCTATCTAGCATTCTCCTGTTCTCATGGTCCCGCCTCTACTTCCTGTCTGGTTGACCCGCCTATACTTCCTGCCTGACCAATCAGCGTTTTATTAAAACACATAATTGACAGAATACAGACAATTCTCCCACACCAAGCCGCCATCTACTTTGTTTTTGTTTTTGAGACGGGGCCTCTCACTGGTCTGGGATGCAACTAAATTGGCGAAATAGGCTGGATAGCCAATGAAACACAAGGATTTTCCTGTCTTTGCTTCCTCAATGTTGGGATTGCCTGGCTTTTTATGTGGGTTCTGGGGCTTAAACTTGGATCCTTATGCCTCTGCAAGCACTTAGCTGAACTGTCTCCCCAGGCCATTGATGATGGTACTTTGTTTGACACTAACCCACATTCACAATTGCAGGGCTAGAGTAGGAAGGCTATAATGAAGAGCCTCATTATCAGAATGCTTGCACAAAAAACACTTGGAGCTAGCTGGGCATGATAGTACATGCCTGAAACCCTAGCATTTGAGAAGATGAGGCAAAACAGTCAGGAGTTCAAGACTAGCCTAAGTAACAGACTAGTTTCTCAAAATGTCTCAAAAATGCAAAACAAACATAAACAAACCCAAAGTATTAGAGCTATAGTTCCAGCTTTTTTCTTCTATAGGACTCCTTAGGTCTCTCAATTCTAGTCCTATTCTTGGGGCTCTAGTGTATTTCTTATTAGTGATTCTTTGACATTGAACTAAAATTTACAGACCTGGGCTGGAGAGACAGCTTAGCATTTTAGAGCACTTTTTGCTTTTGCAGAGGACCCACGTTCAGTTTCCAGCAATCACACAGTGATTTTACAGCCATCTGTAACTCCAGTTGTAGGAAATCTAACACTCTCTTCTGACCTTTGCGAGCACAGACATGCATGCAGGCAAAACATCCACACATGTAAAATAAATAAATCTTAACAAATGTAAATGCCAAAATGTGTTTGCCTCTCATCTTTACTATCATGTTTCATTTGCAAGCAGACTGCATACTTTCAATTAAATTTTCTCTACTTATAATGTTTTTTACATAATTATTTACTTTTTTTTTTAAATTTGGGTTCTCACTTTGTTGCCCTGACTGAACCCAAACTACTAGGTTCAAGTAATATTCTTGGTTTATCTTCCTGAGTAGTTGAGATTCTAGCTTAATCGTTTAAGGCAGAATCATGTAGGAGCAAGACCTTGCTCCACTGGTCAACAGCACCATTCTGAAAAATTAATGTGGGTCGATACGTGAATACCCGTTCCTTGAGTGCCTTTGTTCTTAATTTGAAATGATTCTACACCTAGAACTAAGTTTCTCAGCCTCTACACCATTGGTTGATATTTGAGACAACATAATTTTTTTATTGATATTTATTGAGCTCTACATTTTTCTCTGCTCCCCTCCCTGCCTCTCCCTTCCCCCCTTCAATTCTCCCCCAAGGTCCCCATGCTCCCAATTTACTCAGAAGATCTTGTCTTTTTATACTTTCTACTTCCCATGTAGATTATATCTATTTAAGTCTCTCTTAGTGTCCACGTTGGGGACAATGTAATTCTTATTGAAGGTAAGGGCTGTGCTGTATAGCATAGGCTGTTCAGCAGTATCTCAATTATAGCTATCAGATACAATAACATCCCCTTGTAAGTTGTTGTAACCTGTAATGTCTCCAGATAACATTTTAGTAAAGCTATAGAGGGAGCCTATAGTAGTTCCAGATGCTTATAGATTTTTCCTCTTTCCCATACAGCATATATTTCCAGCCACCTTCTTTCTATGTTTCTGCTCAGGACCTGCCTCATATTGAGAATGGTGGTGTGGCTGTCCTCACTGGGAAGAAGGTGAGCTTTTAGGCTGCTTTCTTTGTCAGGCTCTAGCCTATGTAGTTACCAAACAGAAATTACAGTGATGTGCTTTTCCATTACAATCCAGGTTTCCTCTCCCACCATAGTTCATCAAAGGAAAACCAAACATTATAGGACTAATATTATTTAGTCTGTCTAAGGAAAGTCTATAGCAAAGTGTAGACCATGAAGTTGAATAAACTTTGCCAGAGAAGTCACATTGTCAGATACTATAATCCTAAAAACTATTGCGCTTTTTAAAAAAAAAATTATTTTTATTTAATGTTAGTTGGTTTTGCCTGCATGCATGTCTGAAGCCCTGGAACTGGAGTTATAGACAGGTGTGAGCTGCCATATGGATACTAGATGTTGAACCCAGGTACTCTAGAAAAGTAGCCAGTGCTCTTAACCACTGAACCATCTTTCCAGCCCTAAAGATTGATTGATCAATTGATTGATTTACTTATTTATTTATTTATTTATTTGTTTATTATGTGTACAATATTCTGCCTGCATATATGCCTTCAGGCCAAAAAAGGGCACCAGATCTCATTACAGATGGTTGTGAGCCACCATGTGGTTGCTGGGAATTGAACTCAGGACCTCAGGAAGAGCAGCCAGTGCTCCTCCGACCCAGGATGGACGTAGGCTAGAATCTTCCCGGTAAGCGCACCTTGGGGTGCTTACACAGATGATTAGAAATGGGCTAAATTAATATGTGAGAATTAGCCTAGAAGAGGCTAGATAGAAATGGGTCAAGCAGTTTTTAAATGAATGCAGTTTGTGTGTTGTTATTTCGGGCATAAGCTAGCCAGGCGGCCGGGGTGCTGGGGACGCAGCCCCGCAGCTCCTATTTCAACAGCTCTTAACCTTCTGAGCCAACTCTCTAGTCCCTATTGTTGTTTTTGTTTATGCTTCTGTATTTGTTCCTCCTTCCTATTGCTTTTTGTTTTGTTTGACCTTTCTTTGGGGTTATTTATGATAGAAATTAGGCTAATTTTCAGCATAATTCAACATGGAAGATACTGTTGGATGTTACTAAAATGGTTGCCAAAATAAGGAGAGCAGTTATTGCACAATGCTTGTGAGGTCCTAGGAAAGCTTTGTTGTGTTGTGTTTTATTTGCTGTGTTGTGCTTTATTTTTATTAATGGACATAGTAGGCTATGTTTGTAAATTAATGGCAGTGTTCCAATAGAGGGGATGGTGTTCTCTTAAGAAGCAAAGCTGAAAGTGAAGCACAAATGGGCAGATTCCCATAACAGAGCTGTAGAATGTGGTTAAGCTGGTAGTGTCACCTTATCTTAAATGCCCCCAGTGTGGAATACTGGAGCCCTATCCCCTAAGGGAAAACAAAAATAAGCAGCAACATAGATAATCTTAACACAGAAATGTTATGAGTCCTGGGAATTAGGAGGAGGAATGTACGGTACAGTAATGAATACAAGGAAAGCTTCCTGGAGAAGAAATCTGTAGTCCTAAAATGTCTGAAATGTTCTTTTTAAATTTATGTATTTATTTTATATGTATGTAAATGTACCATGTGTGTGCATGATGCCCTCAAAAGTTAGAAAAGGAATTTTGGGTCCCCTGGAACTAGAATTAAAAATCGTTATGAGCCATCATGTGGGTTCTGGGAAGTGAACCCAGGTCCTCCGCAAGAGCAAGCTTGTTTATTTTTTGGTGTGTATATATATGTGAGTATGATATATCTGGATATAGGTAGTATAAAGAGGAGAGTGTCAGGTGTTCTGCCCTATTACTCTGCTTAATATTCCTCTTGAGTGGGGTCTCTTACTGAACTTGAATCTAGGCTGGTGACCAGCAGGCTACATTTATCCTTCTCCTGTCTCTGGCTTTTTATATGAGTGCTGAGGATTATAGTTTAGAGATTCTCTGCTCACATATCAAGTGCTCTTACCTACCAAGTAAGCTACCTAGCCCTAGAGCAGAAGATATTAAAGAACGGAGAGGTGTAGATTACATAAGTGCAAAGCACATTCAGGAGAGCAACATGAGGAAGAACTAACAGCATGAGCAAGTATCCAGCAGTACAGAAAAACATATTTAGTACAAGGAAAATAAGCAGCTAGCTACTGATAGAACAGAAACTTCGAGTTAGGGAACTAAGGATGTAGCTTAGGGGTAAAATACTTGTACAATATGGATAAGGTACTGGAATTGATCTCTAACTTGGCAGAAGAAATGATAGATTGGAAAATACTTGTTGTTTTGTTTTGGTTTAAGACAGGGTCTCATTATATAGTCCTTGCTGTCCTTGAACTTGCTGTTCAAGGCTGACCTCAAATTTGGAGATCTACCTCTAGAGTGCTGGGATTAAAGGTGTGTGTCACCATGCCTGACAAAAAAATTTTAAAAAATATTCAAGTTAGGAAGAGGCAAAACTAGTAAGTTATTCTAGTGATTGTTTCTGGGAGGCTTTTTGCGTGTAGGAGAGCTTGATTTTATTTATACTGGAGAGCTGGTGACATTTCTGGACAAAGATATGCTGGAAATGAATTTAGACATATTGGATTTCATAGAAATACGACTAGAGATGGAGGGCCAGAGAGATAGCTCAGCAGTTAAAAACACTGGCTGCTCTCTCAGAGGACCTGAGTTCAATTCCCAGCACCCACATACTGTCTCTCAACTATCCAGGCACTCATGGTACACATACATACATGCAGAAAGAACACCTATACATATAAAATTGGAACTCACTCTGTAGGCCACGCTGGCCTTGAACTCACAAAGATCCACCTGCCTCTGCCTCCTGAGTGCTGGGGTTAAAGGTGTGTGCCACCGCTGCCTGACTAAAGTAAAAAAAAATTAAGATTAGAAAGGCCATTTCAAAAATTATTATAATAATTCAGGCAAAAGATTATGATTGCTCAAATTAGGCTGGTGGTGGTAATGATTATGAAGAGGAATGCAAGGGCTAAGAATTTATATAATACCTATTTTAACTGATTTTTTTAAAACCATTTTGTTTTTTGTTTCTGGAGACAGGGTTTCTCTGTATAACATCCCTGGCTATCATGGAACTTGCTATGTAGATCAGGCTGGCCTCAAACTCAGAGATCCACCTGCCTCTCTCCCAAGTGCTGGTACCAAAGCTCTGAGACGCCACTACCTGGCAAGAAATTGCTTTTTAAATAAAGAAATTTTAAATAACTGGCCTAAATTTTTACAATACATGAGAGACAGAATATGAGCCCAGGCTTATCTGACTAAAGAGTTGGAACCCAGAAATTCTGACCAGAGCCCAAGTTCCTAATAATGCATTACTTCTTGTGTAGCACTGAGTTAGATGCCCAGCGTGGGAGGAAATACGTGATCAGAGTGAAGGACATGCTTGAGGAATGCTTAGGAGAAAATGCTAAGGCTTGAAGACTGAATGAAGGTGGGAGGTGAGGTAAACAAAATTTCTAGATTGTATATCAGAGTAGATAATAGTGCCCTCCCCCTAACTGAGAAAAATATTTTAAGAGGAAGATCTGGTTTTAAGGTGAAAGATAAAAATTAGCTTGGACACCAAGCATGGTAGTGCATGCCTTTAATTGCGGTACCTGGGAGACGAAGATAGGCAGATGTCAGTGAGTTTGAGGCCAGCCTGGTCTACACAGAGTTCCAGGCCTTCTAGGGCTACATAATGAGATCCTGTCAAACAACAACCAAAACAGCAGAAAAGAACTTAGAGAGCAGTAGATAACATTGTAAAGTTAAACTATTCTTTTTTTGCATGTGTATATGCATGTTTACATGTGCATGCATGTGCATGTAGAGGACAGAGGTTGACATAAAGAACCCTCCCTCTATTCTATTTACTAAGTCAGATTCTCTTGCTGAATCTGGGACTTACTGGTTCTGCTAGTCTGGTAGCTGGCTCACTATGGAGATTCCCTGTTCCACCTTGTCAGCACTGGGGTTGCACGTGGGTGGCCACACCTACTCAGCTTTTATGTGGATGTGGCGTTCCATACTCTGTTCCTCATGCTTGCATAGCAAGTGCTGTATGCATTGAGCCATCTCCCAAGCCCTCCTCTATTCTTTCAGTAAGTTTAGATGAGCTGGAGAGTGCCTGAGGACTGGAGTTCAATATCCAGAACCCATATAAAACACTCAGGTGTGGTGGAGCATGCTTGTAATATCAGTGCTGAGAAGGCAGAGACAGGTAGATCCCTAGGGCTTGCTGGCCAGCCACCATATTTAGCCAATTTAGTGAGTATGACACCGTGTCTCAAAAAAAAAAAAAAAAGTGGACAGGGATGACTTGAGGAACAATGTTCAAGATTGTTCTTTGCCTTCTGCCTTCTATTCGCATAAGCACTTGCACCCACATGGACATGAAAATACACATGCACACACTCCCAAAGTTTAACTGAAATTTGAGCATAATAGATCATACCTGTAATCTAAGTCTTTTGGAAACTGAGTCAGGAGGACAGCTACAAGTTTGAAGCCAGTGTGGGTTACAGTATAGTCGGTTGCAGACCAGTCTGGGTGAAAGAATGTGACCCCATCTCTAAAAAATTTAAGGACTAGCTGGGCGGTGGGGGAGCACGCCTTTAATCCCAGCACTCCAGAGTTCTTTGTGAGTTCAAGGCCATCCTGGTCTACAGAGCTAGTTCCAGGACAGGCTCCAAAGCTACAGAGAAGCCCTGTCTCAAAAAACCAAAAAAAAAAAAAAAAAAAAAAAAAAAAAAAAAAAAAAAAAAAAAAAAAAGACTTACTGGTAGAGAGCTTGCATGGAATGCACAAGGATCTCGGTTCAATCCTCAGTATAGTAAAAGTCAATAAAATGAATGGTTGGTATATGAGTGTTTCTTTTTTGAAAAATTCTAAATTAAAAATTTAAGCAGGGGGAGACAGCATTGGATAGAAGTTTGAAGAGAACATAGAATCAAAGATTTGTCTTTATTGAACTGAGGTCTAAGGACTCAAGAGAGGGTAAAGGAATAATGGACAGTTATCAGGTGAAGATCCTGAAAGAGAAAAGAATGGCTAGATACACAAGAATAGAAAGATCACCTTATTTCCCAGCTGAAAAAAGGAAGTGAATGAACAAAAAAAGAAAGTAAACAGTTTGTATACATATGAATGCATGTGGTATATGCATGTGTATATGAAGGTACCTTGCCTGTGTATACACACACGTGGAGTCCAGGTGTTGACATCCAGTGTTCATCTGTTTCTCCACCTTATATTTTGAAACAGGGTCTCTCACTGAACCTGGAGTTCAACTGTTTCACTGAGATTAGCCAGCAAACATCTGGGGTCCGGCTGTCTCTGTCGCCCTAGCACTGGGGTTACAGATGCATTACCTCTGCACTCATGTTTGTGTTACAGGCTTTCACTTGTTTTCACAATAAGACTGGGTGTAAGATGGTTATTGGTGGAGAAAAAGATAGTTATCTGAATGAGCCATCTGAGTGTTGAGTGGTCAAGCTGTACTGAAGAGAGAACTTACCAAGGACAAAGCACAGGAGGTTAAAGAAAATATTCATGAATACTGTTCTCTCTAGAAAGCTTTACCCAACTAAACTTGTCTCGAACACCCCACCCTATGTTTCTAGTGCCACTGCACTGCCCTGTGTCTATCATGTTTATCACTCCTTATTGTTAGTGTTTGTTAAATTATTTTTGCCTAATATACTCTGAAGACAGAAGATAATCTGTCGTTCTTATCACTGTGTCCCCTGTACTTAGAATTGCCTTTAAACCGTCATAGATGTTTAACAGGTATTGCTCCCCGCCCCCTCTCTTTCTTGTTTTTTGAGGCAGGGTTTCTCTGTAGCTTTGGAGCCTGAACTCACTCTGTAGACCAGGCTGACCTCGAACTCACAGAGATCTGCTTGCCTCTGCCTCCTGAGTGCTGGGGTTAAAGGTGCACGGGTATTTGATTTGATGGTCTCACAGCTAGTAAAGAATGGGGCAGATACTGGAAACTAATCTCTCAGACTCCAAAACTAAAGCTTTTAACCCTAAGTAGACACAAAGGAATTAAGAGTATTGATAGGAGAGTCATTGAATAACTGGTCCAAATTATTGGAATGGAATTGCCAACTAGATAAGTAGAAAATTGGAAGAAGTACAGAAGACTGAGGCTGGGCTGAAGATACAGTTTCATGATACAGTGCTTGTCCAGCATACCCACAGTCCTAGGTACATTTTCCACATTGCAACAAACAAACAAAAAAAAAAAAAAAGAGAGGAGTAAGTAACAATGGGAATTAAGAAGGCAGTGAAGCTAAGCTTACATATGTGTGTAATGGTGTATTCTTTAATCCCAGTGCTCAAGAGGCAGAGGCAGGTGGATCTCTGTGAGTTTGAGGCTAGCCTTCCTGGTCTTCATAGAAAGTTCCAGGCCAGCCAGGCTACATAGTGAGACCCTATCACAAACAAAACAACAATGAGCCTGAGAGAAAATTGAGGTAGAAGTAGCAGTTTAGGAAATAATAACAGCCTGGACATGGCAGAGAAAAAAACAGGAACCAAGTTCCAAGGTCCTTAGAGATAAGGACCAGTGGGGAAGAAGTGGTTTACTAACAGTGATTTAAAGGGATAAAGGTATAAGACTCTAGAAGCAGCAGCAGCAACCACCTCAGGAACTGTGGAACATGCCAACACTTCTTCCTGGCCCTGCGGTATGGGTTACAACACTGTCTCTAAGTGTAACATCCCTGAGGGATAGCTGAGTTTCCGTGAAGACTAGAAGTTGGAGAAAAATTCTGCAGAGATTTGTGAGTATAGTAGAGTTGTTAGCAAAGAAATAAGGATTCCAAATGCCAAAATAGAAAAGACTTTCTCCAGTGTCTGT
This sequence comes from Alexandromys fortis, assembly GCF_014885135.2. Lineage (NCBI taxonomy): Eukaryota > Metazoa > Chordata > Mammalia > Rodentia > Cricetidae > Alexandromys > Alexandromys fortis. The sequence goes on from NW_026068104.1 coordinate 201,191, forward strand.
TTCTATAAATCAGAATGAAAGTTTGGGAATCCAGTTGATGGCTAGTCGTTGCCTGAAGAAACAGGATTTCAAGTACTATAGTCCCAATAACTAATTAGAAACAATTTCTTGAGGATCATTTTCAGTCAAAAACTAAATCTTCTGAATGAGTTGCCAACATAGGTTTAGAGTCCCCCCACCCCACCCCGTGGGCATGAAATGTTCTAGAATTAGTGGTGAATAGACTAAAAATCCAGTGAATTGTACACTTTAAAATGGTGAATATTATATCACAGTAGTTTTTTTCATAACTTATTCATTTCTACTTCTTATATGTATGCATATGACTATACCAGGTAGTACAGCTGGATGTAAGAGGCAACATGGTGAAACTTAATGATGGCTCTAAGATAACCTTTGAAAAATGCTTGATTGCAACGGGTGAGTATTTCTGGAGGTGGCTGTCTTCCCTACTATGGTAGTTTGTTCAAGCTTTAGAGTCTGGCCTTCTCTTGAAAAGATATTGCAGCTTATCCTTAAGACAACTCATATCCAGAATCTCTGGTGTCAAAATCTGGTTAATTTGGACATATAATGTTTTTACCTATTTACAATTTTTGATAATAAGTGTATTTAGCTCAGTGGTAGAGAGTGCTTGCCTAGCAAGTGCAAGACCCTGGGTTCTGTCCTCAGCTTTGAAAAAGGAAAAAAAGAAAGAAAATCCTTTGGTAACAACATGAGGAAGCTGCTCCTTTTTCCTCTGTGCATGGTATTCAGTCTCTGGCCTGAAGGATATGTAGCTCTGTGGGTTTATTGCCAGTTCTCATCCAAAATCAGGAGACAAGACAATCAGCTAATGAAAGTGCTGTAACCATGCTAGCATATGAGGCCTCCTGAGAAACTGGACCTATCGTGGCAGGTGGGCATAATAACTCTAATCCCAGCACTCAGGATCCTCAGGCAGAAGGATCAAAGCAGACTTGATGCTGCCTAGGATCCATAGTGAGTTCCGGGCCAACCTGATCTACATAGTACAACCCTCTCAGAAAATTGACAGAAAGAGACAAAGGCACATCATGGAAAAAGGAACTAAGTTTTCTGGTTTGGCCAGCTATGGAGGCAAGGTCCTCTAAAAGGAGACTCAGATATATTTCTTAAAGGAAGTTGATAAGAAGCCTGCTGTGAGGCAAGCCATCTTATCTGCTAGTCACTCCTTGGTAGTAACAGCAGCCACCACCACCAACACTGTTGCTGTGACACTAACATACTTAACCACAGTCAAAGCAGAGAGAGCTCTACCTGTAGGGGTTGTTTGGGCTAGCTCCTGCTTGTCAGCCTAAAGGGCTTTCCTATTTCCAGGAGGCACTCCAAGAAGTCTGTCTGCCATCGATAGGGCTGGAGCAGAGGTGAAGAGCAGAACAACGCTTTTCAGAAAGGTAATTGCTTTCGTGTTTTCTTTGTGTGGGTTTGCAGAGGTAACAACATACTTTTTTCTGTCCCCCAGGTGATCCCTCTAATTGGAAGATCCATGTTCTTTCTATATAGCTCTTCTGACTTGTTGTCTAGCTTTGAGCAAGTCACTTCTCCCTGCACCTCCAATACTTCATCCACTCAAGGGTTCTATGCTTATAAGAGAAAATTACATTTGGTTTTGATTGCTTGCTGTGCCTCTGACTGCCCTTTTGCAGTTGTTTTCTCTTGATGTATTTGATCCACCAAAACACCTTGTGGTCTCTTGGCATTTTTCATTACAAGTACTTTGTGAAGATTTTGATGCAAAAGATCGAGAGTATATAAGTATAATATATATATAAGAGTGTATAAGTATAAAGGAGAGTGTTTGCTTCTTAACAGTATGCGTTGCTGGAATTTTCTAGCCACACTTAAAGATATTGGATAAAGTTCATCCTGCCTTTTAAATTCTTAATTGTTGGACTGAATAATTCTTTGTGTGGGAAGCTGTGTTTTACTTTGTAAGGTGTTGGCAGCATCACTGGCTTCTCTCCACTAGAGGCCGGAGCATCTTGTCCTGACAACCAAAATGTCTCTTGATACTGCCACATGTCTACCTTGGACTGGGAAGAAAAGTTCTACCAGTGTTGACAACCACTGTTGCTGGAAGGAATGTTACAAAGGAGAAAAAATTCACGTTAATAACATAGATGCTATAATTGAGCCACTTTTGTATAAGACGTTATATGCAAATGTCTGTTGTAGAAGAGTTAGAGGAAAATATTTTCTTGGATTATTATCTTGTGCCCCCTTGGGAAATCAGTGAACTAAACTGGTATGATCCTGCAGATTGGAGATTTTAGAGCCTTGGAGAAGATCTCACGGGAAGTCAAGTCAATTACAGTTATTGGTGGGGGCTTCCTTGGGAGTGAACTGGCCTGTGCTCTTGGCAGAAAGTGTGAGTATTGAGGACTGTCCTCAGTTTTCTTTGTCTAGTAGTTTATCACACTTCTTGGTGCACTGTCACAGATTCCAGAAGTCTGTTTGCCAGGAGGAGTTGAAGGACTTTGAACAGTGTTTATAGAATGAGTCCAGGCTTGTTGGCACATGTTTGTAATTTCAGTACTCTGAAGGCAGAAGACTGGGTTGCATAGTGAATTCAAGGCTAGCCTAGGGCTATGAAGCAAATCCTCCCCCATCTCACTCCTCTCCCCAAAAAGAAGTTTATAGAATGAAAAGCTGAGTATTGAGATTAGGACAAGGATTTCTATCTATTTGGGTTCTATTGCTGTGATAAATACCATGATCAAAAGCAAGTTGGGGAGGAAAGGGTTTATTTGGCTTACATTTCCACATCACTGTTCATCACTGAGGGAAGTTAGGCAGGAACTCAGACATGGCAGGAACATGAGACAGGAGTTGATGCAGAGGCCATGGAGGAGTGCTACTTCCTGGCTTATTCCCTATGGCTTGCTCAGTCTGCTTTCTTTCTTTTTTTTTTTTTTTTTGTTCTTTTGTTCTGTTGTTTTTTCGAGACAGGGTTTCTCTGTCGCTTTGGAACCTGTCCTGTATGTAACCAGCTCTTGGTAGACCAAGCTGGCCTTGAACTCACTCCTGAGTGCTGGGATTAAAGGCCTGGCTCAGTCTGCTTTCTTATAGTACTCAAAACTACCTGCCCAGGGTGTTGGGACCACTCAGGTCAATCATTAATCAAAAAAATGCACTATACACTTGCCTACATGTAATTTGTTGAAGGCGTTTTCTCAATTGAGGTTTCTCTTCCCAAGTAACTCTAGCTTTTGTCAAGTTGACAAAAAAAGCAAACCAATAAGGACAATCCCCCAGTCCCCAGTGACCAAAAAGTTGTTGTCTAAATAACTTAACAGCAGCACTTCCTTTCCTTTCCTGTACCTTCTCTGCCTAGACTGTTTAGAAATCATATGCTTACAGAAGGGAATTACTAAGGTGAAAATGGCCATGCAAACTAGAGAACTTTATGGATCTGTGCATTGTTGAAGTTGTGACAAAAACTTCAATCAGAAGTATGATGGTTCCTAGCTAACAAGTCTGTAGGTTCTGGTTTGAATATTTCATAACTACTGTGTTTCTGTTTTAAATTACGTTCATTTATTTGTTTGTTGGTGATGGTGTGATTATACAACTGCACATGCTAAACTCAAGGCAGCTTTTCAGGAAGGTGATTCCTATTCAGAGCTTGAAAAGTTTATGTGACCTCAGGTGACCGCATGAGTGAGTGTACACTAAATTCCAAATTGGTAACTCAATCCCTGGACAGCAGTTCTGACACTTGCTATCTTTGCCTTTGAATAAACTCAACCACAAGGAAGGCCCTCTTGCCCCAGTGCCCCACAGGCAAGAGCTATGTATGGCCTGCTTGGCCGCTTTGCTCTGCATTTAGCCAGGATTGACTAGCTCTCCTTTACCTTCCCTTCTGTCTTCCTGGGATTGGCTCAGGCCTTCTTCTGTAACTAGTTCCCTTTCTTCTTCCTAGCTCAAACCTCAGGCATAGAAGTGATTCAGCTCTTCCCTGAGAAAGGAAATATGGGGAAGATCCTTCCTGAATACCTCAGCAACTGGACCATGGAAAAAGTCAAGCGAGGTAGAGACTGTGGCCATAAAATAATACTCTGTTTCTTTGGAGAGTAACTAAAGGGAAAGTTACCTTTTGGGGGAACTCTTGACATAATTCCTGACATTGGCAGAGGAAATATTTTGCTATTCCTCAGTCAGACAGGGTCACAAGCATTTAGAATCTGAGACAACATATTCCCATATAAAGATGGGCGGTGTGTAGGTAGGGTTCTTGTGCTTCCTCAAGGCTGCCTGCATCTGATTTTACTCTAAGGGAGTCCTCCAGCTGGCTTCCTTACTCTTCGCAGAGTTCCCAAGCTAGTGAGTTCAGTCTTTGGTCCCATTTTTCTTTACAGAGGGAGTGAAAGTGATGCCCAATGCAATTGTGCAATCAGTTGGGGTCAGCGGCGGCAAGTTACTCATTAAGCTGAAAGATGGAAGGAAGGTAAGGAGGAAGAACAGTGTCGAAGGCCTTCCAGCCTTTCCTTCCCATTTCCTTACTCTCATTCCTTTGCTGGATATCATTGATTTGTTTTCTTAGCAGCCACATTAACATCTCCTAATTCTCTGAATTAACCATCCCTTCTTCAAAATAGAATGGTGAGAACCAGAGTAGTTCACACCTGTGAACTGTTTTCCCGTAGCCTCTTCCTGTGTGTACTAGACTTTAGTCCTTGCTAGGGCCGTAGATTTCTGTTCAAGTGATATAGAATATGTATAGGGCTGGGGAATTCTTAGAAAAGCAGAACTTAAGTCTTTTTACTGGAGGTAAGTTAATTCATGATTATTTTTAAAGTTCTAATATTGTTTTCTTTATATTTTTTATCTTTGTTTTGGACAGTGTCAGTTCTTGTGCATGCTACATAAGCATTTTACCACTGAGCTGAACCCCAGATGCTTGATAGAAACGTCCTGAGGACATTAACTTTTTGAAAGTCTGATTTTTTTGTTGTTGTTGTTTTGTTTTTTGTTTGTTTGTTTGTTTGTTTGTTTTTCGAGATAGAGTTTTTCTGTTGCTTTGGAGCCTGTCCTAGAACTCACTCGGTAGACCAGGCTGGCCTTGAACTCACAGACATCACCTGTCTGCAGGTGCTTTAATCTGCCAGTGCTGGGATTAAAGGCATGCACTACCACTGCCCGACTGAAAATCTGATTCTTAGTGATATAAAGTTGTGATGTGAATGAGCGTCAGGGAAAACTGCTAATCGACTAAATTACTTCTTTCCTCTCAGGTAGAAACTGACCACATAGTGACAGCTGTAGGCCTGGAGCCCAATGTTGAGTTAGCCAAGACCGGTGGACTGGAAATAGACTCAGATTTTGGTGGCTTCCGGGTAAATGCAGAGCTACAAGCACGTTCTAACATCTGGGTGGTAAGTGTGCTACAGCATAACCTAATCATTGCTCCCAGCCTGTGGGTGAGTTTGGCCACGTGCCAAAGCCCAGTAGTCATAGTAAGTCACTCCTGTAAACTCAACACTTTGGAGGCGTGGGCAGGGGGGGGGATCACCACAAGTTCAAGGCCAGCCTGGCCTTCAGAATAAGACCCAGTCTGAAAAGGAAGGAAGGAAGGTAAGCAAGCAAGGAACTACAGCTCATTAATAGCTTAACTAAATAGAGTCAAAGTGTTTGATAGCCAAGGAGAAACACTAGAAACCTGTGAAGTGCTTGGATTAGAACAGCACTATGGCTCCATCTGCCAGCTATGGGAAAGTGAAAAGAGCAATGTGTATGGCTGTAGGAGCAGAACTTGTACAATTCTTTTAGCAGTAGATGGTGGGCGTGAACACAGCTAGCTCACAAACATATCTCCTCTTCCCGTAGCTCAAACACAAGACCTGAGATTGGAGGATGAAGTAGTTTTCTAATGTGTTTTCTGGAAAGGAACTCTGTTTTCATTTTCCTTGAGTCCTCCCTATTTTCAGCTATTTTTAAAACCTATTATGACAAAACCAAGACTTTAATATTATGTAGGAACTGTGAGGTAATTTCCCCATTGCTAGAACATTGCAATGTATTGTGTTTGGTTATGGATTCTGTAACTAAGGCCATAGGTACTTTGAAGGGATATTTTCCTCCTCCCAAGTCTCAAAGTCTGGGTTTTTTTTTCCTTGTCCCTATTATGTATTCAATGCAGAAAACACAGACAAGAAGGAGAAAAGGGGGCCAGTCACCTGTAGCAACGAGAAATGTTTTAGTTTATTTCCTTCCCTTTGTTTTGTTGAACATAAAGGTTTTTCCCCCCTTCATTTTATGTGGTTGTGGTAAGCCTACTATATATAAACATTTGTATTCTGCTACATCTCACTTAACATTATAAAAGTAAGCCTTCTCCTTGTTGCTTCAGACTCTGTAAACAGTTTAATGATTACATATCCCATTAAATAGACTTCATAGTTTACTTTGCTGTTGTTCACTTATTGGATTTTTAGGTTGCTTTGGGGGAGTCTAAATAGGTATAAAAATGAACAAGACTTAGGGAGCTCAAATACCACATCCTGCATGAAGCTGGCCCTGTTCACCCCAGCTGAGGGTTCTCTGAAACACTTAGCTTGTTGAATCTATGCACAGTACTTGTTTACATTGCCCTGTAGTTAAGAATAATGCTCTGTCTTTCCTGTTCTCCATTAGGTTCTACACTCCCCATAGGAAAGGCTTATGTCAGTTTTATTTCATTAACCCATATACAAAGAAAAGCTTCTGTACATAGTAAATAGTCCATAAACACATGTTGACTGACTACTGAATGATGAAAAACAAAACAAAAAAAGCCACTTATCTTAGAAAAGATAAGAGGCAGTCACATCTGAAAACTGGTTTCCACACGGAGAAGAGAATATTCTGAGTAGATTATGGTGGTAAATGTTTATGATCCCAGCACTAGAGAGGCTGAGACAGGAGAATCATTAGTTTGAGGCCAGCCTGGGCAGTATAGAGAGATCCTATCTCCAAAATTATGACAAGAATATTCTTGAATGTTCCATTATTAAGTATAAGCAGCCTGTCTGCTAGAACAAAATGGGCAGGAACAGGTATATATAAAGAAGATTTAGGATACTTTCTGGAAGTATAGTGTCTTAGGGTTTCTATTGCTTTGAAGAGAAGACACTATAATCATGGCACTCTTATAAAAGAAAACATTTAAATGCAGTGGCTGAAATTCTACATCTTGATCCAAAGGCAGTAGGAAGTGAATTGTCTGGGCATGGGTTGAGCATGTATGAGACCTCAAAGCCTACTGCCACAATGACATACTTCCTCCAATAAGGCCAAACCCATCTCAACAAGACCATACCTCCTAATAGTGCCACTCCTTTTGGGGGACATTTTCTTTTAAACCAACATGTATAGAAAGAACAGTTTCTTTAAAAGTGGAATCTCATGGGGCTGGAGAAATGAATTGGTGGTTAAAAATACTCACTTTCTTCCAAAGGTCCTGAGTTCAACCCAGAATCCACCTGGCAGCTCACAACTGTCTAATACCCTCTCCTGGTGTACCGATATACATGCATGCAGACATGTATCCATATACACAAAACACATAAATAAATAAATAAATAAATAAATAAATAAATAAATAAATAAATCTTAAATAAATACATAAAAATGGAATGTCGCTTGATTAGGAATGATTCTAGCCTGTAAATAGGAAACATTAATTAACATTGCTAGGGTCAGCTGGGCGATGGTGGCGTTTAATCCTAGGGCTCCAGAAACAGAGGCAGGTGGGTTTCTGTGAGTTCAAGGTCATCCTAGTCTACAGAGCTAGTTCCAGGACAGCCAAAACTGTTACACAGAGAAACCCTGTATTGAAAAACAAACAAAATACTTTGAGGCCCAAAGTTTATATTGTGCTTTTAATTTTTTTTTAAATATGTTGTTTCCATATTGTATTTGTTTCCAAAGGCAGGAGATGCTGCATGCTTCTATGATATAAAGTTGGGTCGAAGGCGAGTAGAACATCACGATCATGCTGTTGTGAGCGGAAGACTGGCTGGAGAAAATATGACTGGAGCTGCTAAACCATACTGGCATCAGTCAATGTTCTGGTAATAGTTCTGTGCCTTGAGGACACAACTGGTTAGAACTCTGTATTAATGAGTCCAAAATACAGCATTTTTTATTTGGTTTATGATCGGTCTTTTTTTGTAGACAATGTATCATTCTATAGAAGGGGGAAAGTTCCACCCCATGTCCTACCTTCTACCCCTAAGTGGCCACTGAATAAAAGTGCCATGTTCATGTATAAAATGGATAGAAATTATTTGTATTGGTGCTTCTGGAAAAGAAAGAGTTTGAGCTGTAGTGGTTGGTACAAAAGTACAGCATTTAGAATGGACAGCTCTGTATTTTTTCTTTACTAGTATCCCTAATGGTCCCAACATACTGGGAAAAACACAGACCACTCATATGTAGCTTTTAAGACCAGGAATTTGTTTGAAATGGTGACATACACCTTTAATCCCAGCATTTGTTAAACAGAAGTAGGCAAATTTCTATGAGTTTAAGGCCAGCCTGATCTAAATAGCAAGTTCTAGACTAGCTGGTCCTACATAGTCAGACCCTATTTCAATGATTTAACAAACAAACAAAAAAAGATTAGCAATTCACAGGCCTATAAGACAGTTTGAATTTAAAAAGATTAGCATGGAGCTAGGCATTGATGGTGTATGCCTTTAATCCCAGCACCTGGGAGGCAGAGGCAGGCGGATCTCTGTGAGTTCGAGACCAGCCTGGTCTACACTGTGAGTGCCAGGACCAGCTCCAAAGCTACACAGAGAAACCCTATCTCAAAAAAAAAAAAAGTTTAGAATGGTCTAGGATCCAACACAGTCTTCTGGCCTCCATAGGCAATAAGTATGCATGTGACCTACAGACAACATATAGACAAAACACCCATACATGTAAAAACACAGAGCACAAAACAAAACCACCCTGTCTCTCAAAGGAAAAAAGAGAAAGAGGGAGGGTGATTTATTGATTGATTAATAGTAATTAGTACTGAACATTCTCAGGGTTGGCCCTGTTTAGTACACTTTGATCTTGATTGATTTGAATTGGAAGGTTAGCTGGAACTGTGCCTGACTAATTCCACCTACTAAAGAGCTGAGGCAGGAAGACCTCAAGTTTAAGGTTATTCTGGAACAATGTAGCAGGATCCTGACTCTGATTTTAAAGCGAGAGGAGTATATCTTAGTGGTAGAGCACTTAACACGGAAAGGGTCCAGTGTCCAGTACTCTAAAGAAATGGAAATGTGGAGTACAGAAATGAGAGGAGTGGGAGGAGGAGGAGGGAAATGGGAGGCAGGGGGGAGGCAGAAATTGTTTCAACAAAAAAAATTAAAGATTAAAAAAAATAGTGCATATGGCCTATCTTGGGAACATATGTAAGATATATAAAGTTTAAACAACAGGTAGAGGTATAGTGAGCTATATTTGTGTATAGAAGTGTTTTAAAGAGGTAGGGTGTGTGTGTGTGTAAAGTAACTAGTATCATCTTTAGTGAATGGGACTTGTCTGGAGTATAGAAATAATAGCATTCTTTTTTGTATACCTGTTTGTTATTTTTAGTAACCACACATTTATATTTTTATAGGTACTGTCAAACCGCCTTCTAAAATACCAAACTTTTATCAAATGCTTGGAATCCAGATTTTAATAAATTTAACTATGTAACAAAAAAAAAAAGAAAAGAAAACGTCAGGCTTTCAAAAGACTAAGTTGATGCTGGAAATAATTTACAGCTAATAGAAGTACCTTTTAGGACAGTCACACAGTTTTATGAGTGAGTGGCCAAAAGGTAACATAAATTTCTAGGTCAGCACATACAACACAGTTAGGAAAGGTGAGTCCATAGAGTTATCACTTAGGGCCTTAGATACAGATTCTAAGGATTTGCTGTTTATTCTTCTTTGAAGATATAATCCCTCGAAGATATGATTTAATGATCTATTGTGGCAAAGAAGATAAAATGTGTACTAGGATAAGCAGTATCTTAGATTATTACTCCAAACCATAATAATGGCAGCAAGATGTATGTAGTAATGGGGCGCAGTGAGATGGCTCAGTAAGTAAAGTTTTTGTGACAGAGCTTGATTTACCCACAAGTTGTCTTCTGACTTCCACATGTGCCATAACACATGCATTCATGTATATACAAGAAGGAAAGCATGCCAGGTAAAGTCCAAGGAGTGACTGCTATTTAGTGAACGAAACTCTAGTCAATAAATCCCAACTTTCATCCAGTAAGGACACATTTTAAAGCTTCAAAAAAGCAGTTTTAATGTGAGCTAAAGAAAATTAGCTTTTAATCCCATTTACTCAGGAGGCAGACACAGGTGTATCTCTGAGGTCAAGGCCAGCTTTGTCCACGGAGGGAGTTCCAAGTCTACAGAACAAGTTCTGTATAGAGCCAGTTTCAGGACAGCTGAGGCGACACAGTCTTGACAAAACAAAAAAAGAAAAAGAAAAGAAAATTAGAGTGTATCAAAAGTGGGGAACCTGGACCTGGTGTGGTGGCTTGTGCCTATAATCCCAGCACTCAGGAGTTAGAGGCAGACAGATCTTTATGAGTTTGAGGCCAGCCTGGTCTACAGAGGGAGTTCTAGGACAGCCAGGGCTACACAGAAACCATGTCTCAAACACAAACAAAACGATGGGAACCTATCCTACCCTAAATGTTGGATGGGATAAAAACAAAATAAAATTCAGGAAGTTTAAATGATTTTATATGGGTGTATGTTGTGTATTGTAGCTTCTGGGGGGGGGGATGCTGTTTGAGATAATCCTGCTCCCTCACACTTGTCCTCAGATGTCCCAGTAACCGTAAATCTGTTTGGCATTCCTCTTATAAATCCTGAATTATTTGACTGGCATAAAAGTACAGTGTCACGAAGAGAATGCGCTACTGTGCCGTCACTTATGGTCCTTTGACAAAATGTCCTCTTCTCTTTCCACAGGAGTGATTTGGGTCCTGATGTTGGCTATGAAGCTATTGGTCTTGTGGACAGTAGTTTGCCCACAGTTGGTATTTTTGCAAAAGCAACTGCACAAGACAACCCAAAATCTGCCACAGAGAAGTCAGGTATGGAAGCCCAACTACTTCTCTAGGAAGAATGTTAAGAAGCAGTGCATCTGAATTTCTCCTGAACGAGTTGATTCTGTATGGGCCAGAGGGATCTGGTGTTTAAACCCGCTATATTGTGATTTAAATTAACCAAACCCACTGGGCAGTAGTGGCACATGCCTCAGGAGCCATAGGCAGGTAGATCTCTCTGAGTTTGAGGTTAGCCTGGTCTACAGAGTGATTTCCAGGACAGCCAGGACTACACAGAGGCCCCTCTCTCAAAAAAAGGAAAAGGTAACCAAACCCAAACTTCCCACTCTGGTGCTCTGAGACCCTGGTCAAAGCACAGACTCTTATTGTAGCTATCCATCCTAGACAGTGGGCCACAGACTGTTCAGTCACCCCAGTTTATCTTCTGGGGCTGAAACAAATCTAAGTGATGAAGCAAACCTGGATTTTTTAGGGATTTTTTTCTTTATATTGCCCACTTCATAATAATCTCAAGAACCAGAAGCGAGAACCCCTTAGGGCCTGGTGTCTTCCCTGGACCCTGGGAAGTAAAGAATTGGGCTAAGGAGTTCTTAAGTTGAATCTAATTTGGTTGTCGGATCTGGATGCCAGGTTTGCTTTAGATGGGAGGCACCATTCTTGGAATGGGCTTTCCTCCTACATGTATCTCTTTCATTAGCTCCTTGGCCTTATTCCATGACCTTGGGCTTAAGTTATTTAACTGTCCTTTTTTGCCGGATGTGTTTCATGGGCAAGTTACTTTTTAAGAAGGAGAAAGCAAGACATTATCTGTAAGTTCCAGGTCAGACTGATCCACATAAAACCCTGTCTCAGAAAAGAAAAACAATCCTGAATTGTATGGTTTATTTTATTACTAACAGTTTTCATTGAAATAGCTGTATGTGGCAAGTAGCTACTGTCCTGAATCATTGTCCTAGTTTGCTTTCTATTTCTGTGATAAAAACCATGACCAAATGCCACTTGTGAAGGGACAGGTTGATTTGGCTTAAATGTCCTGATCACAGTCCACCACTTAGTGACGCCAACACAGAGATTTAAACAGGGCAGGAACCAAAGCTGAGAGTGTAGAGGAATGATGTTTATGGACTTACCCCATGGCTTGGTTAGCCTGCTTATACAAGGAAAAACCGCCAGCCAGGGAGTGGTATCCCCCAACACTTGCTGTCTGAGGCCTGGGCCCGCCCACATCAATCAGTAATCAGGAAAATGCCCCCACAGACTTGCCTACAGTCCAATCTGATGGAGGCAGATCCAGAAGTGATGTTCTGATGTCTTCCCAAATGACTCTAGCATGTATCAAATCAACAGCAACAAAATAACAGTACAGTAGTGAATGAGAGAAGTGCAACCCCTTTGCAGTTGGGAAAGATCCTGATCCTAGAAATGTCTATAGCATGGGATGTAAGTGAAGTAGAGAAGTGCATGGTCAGGTTCAGCAGTGCCCAGGAGGTGGCAAGAAAGAATTTATGTTAATTGAAAGTGGCTCAAGAATATTCTGAGGAAAATTGGAAAACAAACTATCTAGAAGTAGCTTTAATTAAGCCAGTTTGAAAAGAAATTTTTCAGGCTAGGAAAATAGTTCAGTTGATAAAAGTGCTTGCCTTGAAAATATGAGGACCTGAGTTCAATCCCCATAAACCACATTTTAAAGGGTAAGTATTGTCACGCTATTCTAATTCCAGTACTGGGGATGCAGAAACAGATTTGCTGGGGCTTGGTGGCCAGCCAACGTAGCCTGTTTAGTTCCTGGCCATTGAGAAAGACCCTGTCTCAAAAAAGCAATCCTGAAGAATGACACCTATGTTATCACATGCATACATATGTTTACCTACACATACATACAGATATTTGCCTTCTAGAATTTTCCAAAGTCAAAATAACTGAACTTGGGTTTTGTATTTGTTTGTGGGATTGGCTACAGGGACCGGTATCCGCTCGGAGAGTGAGACAGAATCAGAAGCCTCTGAAATCTCAATTCCTCCCAGTACCCCTGCAGTCCCACAGGCCCCTGTTGAAGGGGAGGACTACGGCAAAGGTGTCATCTTCTACCTCAGGGACAAAGTAGTCGTGGGGATTGTGCTATGGAACGTCTTTAACCGAATGCCAATCGCAAGGAAGGTAGGTGCTTGTCAAGACCCTTAGAAGAAGATGGGAAGTGGGGGTTGGAAGATATTCCTGTGACTTCACCAGGTGCCCTGAGTTGCATTGTCCACCAAGGTCAGATTGTACTTAAGCAAAACAAAGGCAAAACCTTGGCTCAGAAACATTTTTTGATTTGAGACTTGGCTGGGTAGCCTGAGAGTTGTCAAGCTGCTCATTTGGGGTTAGTAGAAAGCTGTTCCCACAATCCCTTCCCAGTGTGTAACTGGAGACTAGCCCAGGCAGCCCCATTGTGTGGGCCAGGGCTGGGTGCACATGGAATGAGTTAAGAACCTATTGTTACTCTACCCTCAGATCATTAAGGACGGTGAGCAGCATGAAGACCTCAATGAAGTAGCCAAACTCTTCAACATTCATGAAGATTGAAGCCCCATCATGGAATACACATGCACTTTTCCATCCCTGACAGGGGGGTTGGGTGGGTAAAGGAACATTTTTTTTATTCAGCATACTTTCTCTTTATGTAGGAGCAGGAATCGAACAAGCCTCTGTGAATATTTTCATCTGTATAGATGCACATGACAAATTAAAATCTGATTCTTTTAAATCCAGTTGGTTTATTTTAAAGGGGATAGGTATAAAGGAGTATGTGTATGTGTATCAGCAAGCTGACTACAGCTGCTACCAAGTATATGGTTTTTCTCGGCCATGTATTCAACAGTCCACATTAAACACCTGTCACCACTCTTGGCCTACTATACCTCTCAGCTCACAGCAGTGATCTTATTTTATATGTATGGATGTTTTGCCTGCACATGGATCTGTGTGCCACTTGTGTGTCTGGTGCCCATTGAGACCAGAAATGGGCAGTACATCCCCTCGGACCAGAGTTACTTCCTGTTGTGAGCCACCATATGGGTGCTGGGAACTGAATACTGGTCCCCTATAAAAAAACAACCAGTGCCCTAACCACTGAACTATTTCTCCAGTTCCATAAGGGAAGATTGGTTTTTTGAGATAGGGTCTCACCGTAGTTTTTCTGGCCTGGAATTTGCTATGTAGACGATGTTGGCTCCATGATCAGCCTACCTCTGTTTCCCAAGTGCTGGCATTAAAGGTGTTTACTACCATGCCTGGCCTAATTCTTCTGTAGGCAAGTCACAATTTTTTTTCTTTCTTTTGTTTTTTTGAGACAGGGTTTCTCTGTAGCTTTGGAGCCTAGAACCACCTCTTATAGATCGGCTGGCTTCAGACTCACCGAGATCTGCCTGCCTGTGCCTCCTGAGTGCTGGGATTAAAGGTGTGCACCACCACCACCTAGCTAAGTTTATAAACTATTTCTATGAGGGCTTTCTTCACCCTTCCAAAATCAACCCTCTTTCTGTCTCAGTGACTGACTTATGGCTCCCTGTAAGCAGGCACCGTGACATTAATGTTTTGCTCGTGGTTATATATGCAGAAGTAAGAGAGCTCTGGTTCATAATGGGTGCTTAATAAATTATCTTTGAATGAGTGAGCAAATAAACAGAATAAACTCAGGTTTATATTGAACAACTAGCTGCTCCAGAATTGAACTGGTCCTACGGGGGACAGAAAAGTTACACACACACACACACAATTGGTTGTGATGATGGCATGTGCCTATATAATCTTAGTACTCAGGAGGCTGAGGCAAGAGGATTGCTATAAGTTTGGGGCCAAACCTGGGCCACATAGTGAGATCTTGTTAAAGAAAAAAGAAAAGGATTAGAGAGATGGGTCAAGTAGTTAAGGGCAATGACTGCTCTCCAGAGGGCCTGGGTTTGAGTTCCAGAACTACAAGGAGGCTTGCAACAGGATCCCAGGAGATCTAACATCTCTTCTGACATCCATGGGCATCAGGCACTCAGGAGGTCATACATGGAGGCAGAACACCTATGCACATAAAAAAGTTTAAGATGAATTTTTGAAAACTTCATAGTCCACTAAGTTGGGGTTGTTTTTTTGGCATTTTAAAGTACTTAACCTTGTGTGTGTTACATTCTAAGCAAATAGTCTACAACTGAGCTACACCTTGACCCCCTTTTTGTTTTTATTTCCAAGCAGTCTCAAGAGGTTGCCCAGGGTCTGTCTCTTTCTCTCTCTCTCTCTCTTTCTTTTCTTTTTTTTTTTTTTAATGGTTTTTCAAGACAGCGTTTCTCTGTAGCTTTGGAGCCTGTCCTGGAACTCCTTCTGTAGACCAGGCTGACCTTGAATTCATGGAGATCTACCTGTCTCTACCTCCCTAGTGCTGCGATTAAAGACATGTGCCACCACTGCCCAGCTCACTTTGTATTCCAAGCAGGCCTTGAATTGGTAATCTCCCTGCTTAGCCTCCTCAGTAGCTGTGATAACTAAGCTATGTAACTTTTTTTTTTTTTTTTTGGTTTTTCAAGACAGGGTTTTTCTGTAGCTTTGGTGCCTGTCCCGGAACTAGCTCTTGTAGACCAGGCTGGCCTCGAACTCCCAGAGATCCGCCTGCCTCTGCCTCCCGAGTGGCGTGCGCCACCACCGCCCGGTAGCTATCTAACTGTTAAAATTGAATCTCATTTTCCTAATGGTAGCCCAGTGGTAGAATGTGTGCTTAGCATATAGGCAGAATTGGGTTCAATCCTCAGCACCAAAAGTAAATAAGTAAAAATTTAAAGTAGAATCTATTTCCACTGAGAGAAATTTTTTCACTACTTCCAAGTATCCATCACCTCAATGGTAGAGCACTTATGTAGCATGTATAAGGCCCCAAGTTATGTCCTTGGCACCACAGAATTGAGAATGCAATTATGAATGCTGCTTACCTGACTTTTTAAAAACTAAAAGAAGCTTACAAATGGTTTCTCTGCTGAATACCAGAATAGGCCATGTTTTCACTGCAAGAATCATCTGCACTAGGACAGATTCTTATTATGTGAAACAGGTTTAGTGAACTATGATCCTGTGCGTGACATACCCAACTTGTATGTAGAAACTTCTTTGGTATCCTATGAAATAGGATAATTATGCAGTAATAACTGCTGCTTACATAGATGGCGTAGGCCATTTCAAGTCATTTTAAAACATCACATTGTTTCAGGAGCCTGAGACAAGCAGACCTCAGTGAGTTGGAGGCCAGCTTGGTACATAGAAAGATGCATGACAGCCAATAGTGAGACCTCCCTCAAAAAATGAGATTTTGATTTGTTTTTATGATATTTACAGTCCATTTTAGTTCTCTGGCAGCTGTTGTCTCTATGTCACTGTAATACGGAGAACTAATCAGTGTTCATTACCTTCTGTGAGCTAAGTAGATGCCATAATTGGAAAATGCACTAATAGGACTATGGCTTGGCATGGTGGTACATGGTCTTAAACTCAGAGGGAGAGGTTGGTTTGAGGTCAGTTTGATCTACGTAGCAAGTACTACATCAGCCAGTCAAAAAAATGTCCAGTGGGGCTGGGGTGATATTCAGTTGTTAAAGTGCTTTCCACATAAGCAGCAAGCCAGAGGACCTAGATCCCCAGAACCCACGTAAATGCCAGGTAGTTCTAGTGATAATTCCAGTGCTCCTGAGGTGGTGGCAGAATTTCTGGAGCAAATTAGCTAATTAATTAGTTGAATCAACGAGCTCTGGGTTCAACTGCGCCACTGACTTAAGATATAGATAGAGGAAGATTCCTAACTTTAACCCTTGGCCTCCATATGCATGCCCAAACACACCCACATGTGTATACTCACATATGCAAATACGAATACATACAAATATACACTTGAAAAAAAAACAACTATGCATAATGTGGCACACCTTTAATGCTGGCACTCGAGGCAGAAGCAGGCAGTTTGAAGCCAGCCTGGTCCAGACAGTGAGATCCAGGCCAGGGAAGGTGAAATGCTACACGGTAAGATTCTATCTCAGAAAAAAAGAAAAGAAACACCTGTTTGTCACCATCATCTCAATTCCAAAGTATCATAGCAGTCCAGGATCTCAGCTCACCCTTCCAGGCTACATCCTGTCTCATGACTTTTTGAGGCATACCCTGGCTGGCCTGAGACTCTGTAGACCAGGCTGAACTCAAACTCAGAGATTTGCCTACTGCTGCCTCCCAAGTGCTGGGTTAAGTTATGTGCCACCACCCCTGGCCTTTCTCATAACTTTAATATGCACACATGTCCGTACAGATATACATATACATCTGATTTATTGTGCTTTCTAAATTTTGCTTCACTCTTCACATATGAAATCCATCATCCTTTCCCTTTCACTATCTAAAACCTGTTCTTCTTTCAACCCAAATTAAGTCCTGCTTTGGACTAGTGTCCATGTATGATTTCTCTTATCTCTGAGTTCCGATTGTAATTACTACCCTAATCTTTATTGTTCTTTTACCTTTTCAAAATTCTTTTTAAAAGGAAAAAAAAGCAGGACTTCTCCAGGGATATGTAATGAGACCCTGTCTCAAAAAAAAAAAAAAAAAAGAGGGGCCTAGAGAGATGGTTCATCTATTAAGATCTCTGTTTGCTCTTAACAGGTTCAATTCCCAGCATCCTCACGACGACAGCTCACAACTGTCTGTAATTCCAGTTCCAGGGGATTTGACACCCTCACACAAACATATACACAGGCAAAATACCACTGAACATAAAATTTTAAAAATGACTTTTAAAATAACAAAAGGGAAAAGAAATAGAATAACTATTGCTGTTATAAATTTTCTTAAATTAATTTTTACAGCTGATAATATCACAAAACTTATGGCTTGTGGTGCTTTAATTTTGGCTTTGCTATATACATTGCATAATTTTCCAATCAAGGTATATATAGTCTTCCCTAGCCCCCATGCTAGATATGGAGCCTAGAGTCTCTGCTGCCGTTGAACTATCCCTTCAACCCATAGCTACTGGTCTTCACGTCATTCTGAATGAATTGTGAGCTATCCCAAAGCACAAAGTGACCCCCTCCACCACATGATGTTGCCCACAGGCCATAACCCTGAAAATCCAGGTGAAGTGCTGAAAGAGTCTGTCCTTGGTTGATACTAGGTAACAGGTTGGCTGCAAAATGAGCCTCTTATAGGCTCTGATCTCTGTAATTCAGATTGTTTACAAAAAGATGTTCAAATACCCATCACGTCACTCACTGCCATAAGTTGCCACTTACCCAGGATACATTTAATCAGCCTAGGCCATGGAAGATCACACAGTCTGGTTTCTGACTTCACAGAAAAGCAGTGCCAGTTGAGGTTTAGCCTCAAGTAGCAGCTCTGTCATTAGCAGGGCCATACCACAATGCAGGACAGGGCAAGACACGCCCTGGGATGAACAGTCAGAGCTTTTGCCAGAACATCAAGTATTTGGAGCCCACCCTCCTGACTTCAACCCTGTTCCTTTTGCCATTTTTCAAATGCTATCAGATGCTACCTTGGCACCTCTTAATGCTGATGCTAGCCTTTGCTTGGGTACCCCTAAGGCAAGATGTCCCAATATTTTTAAGACTGGCAAGATGGAATGAAGAGGTTCACTTGATCGGAGGATTGAGCCTCTGAAAGATGAGATCAACACATTTTTTTATTCTAATCAACAAGGCCTGTTTTGGAGACAGGAGACTTATAACAGAAAGGGATGGGGGTGGGAACACACAGTGACCTACTGCAGGCTGCTTCCTTGAAGGAAAACCAGCAGCTTCTCTAGAGACCCATTTATACAAAGGAACTCTTCCCCTCCCTTCCACAGCTACCTCTTCCCTTTCCCGCTCCTCTCAAGTTTGGCTGCTGCAATATCCCTTCTGTCCCCCTTTCACCAACTCCACCTAAAACGGACTACCCTTGCTATCCTGGAGATTGTTGGCATTCCATCTCAATACTTCCACTCTGGGCAGAAGGAAAGTCCTGATGGAACCAGAGTAGAAGTAGTAGGTTCAGCTCTGGCTTCATTTCTATCAGGGAATTTCTGGTGGGCACAGAGACATATACACAATACCACACACACATACACACAGCTCAAGCCAGAAATGACGTCTCCCTGCCTGGCTGGTTCTACATATGGGTGTGACTGGGTCATAGTACAGGGAGGGTCTAAATACTTAGATACTAGACTGCCAAACTCTGGTTGTAAACCAGAGATCATCTCAAAACAGGCGGTTTGAGAAGGAAAAGTACCCCTGACACCCGGAAGCTGGCTTGATACTATCAGGAAGGCCTTGTTATGACTAGCAGCTGACCTGGCTTTCATAGATCCAAGTATTCTTTTGAACATAAAGTCACAGGACACTGGCATCACGCAAGGTTCTGTGTGACCATGATAAATCTGGGGGAAAAAAAATCAAGCAATCCCAGCAATGGTGATGTACACCTTTAATCTCAGCAGTTGGAAAGCAGAGGCAGGTAGATCTCTGTGATTTCTAGGCCAGCCTAGTCTACACAGTGTATTCCCAGACAGCCAAAACTACATAGAGAAACCCTGTCTGGAAAACAAAACAAAAACCAAAAATGACCAAATACCCCCCCTCCAAGTCTGGGTAATCTGAGTGACTGTTACTTTGTTACCAATCTTCGCTTTAGCGCTACTCTGCCTTCCTATTGAGTAATATTTGTTAAACTAGCCAACCCAGGCTGGGTGTGGTGGTATTGTATACCCTTAACCTCAGCACTTGGGAAGCAGAGGCAGGTGGATCTGAGTTTGAGGACGGCCTGGTCTACTAGTGAGTTCCGTGACAACCTGGGCTACTAATAAGACTGTCTCAAATATAAAAATCAGTCAGTCTCTAGTTTCAGGACAGGCTCCAAAGCTACAGAGAAACCCTGTTTTGAAAAAAAAAAAAAAAAAACCAACAACAAAAATTAGTCGATAAAGCCAAACCTAATCATGTGATGACTCCTGATTCCTGACAGCAGCTAGGTCCAGTGCAAAGCCCAGCTTCTGTAACCAACGTCCTTTCAATCTCATGCCACACCCTCTTAGGAGTTCTCCACGGCTCCCATAGTGTGCCACCTTCCTTGCTGCAATGAGCGATAAACAACCCATTCCACCACGAGGGCATTCTCTTGGGCTTTGGATGGAAAACACTGACAATTTGGAGGCAAAAAGCGAGCTCCTCAGCAGGCCCATTACCAGACAGAGACCCAGGACGATTTTGCCTAGTCTTGTCCCTTCTTAATTGCCTGACATAGTCCCCGAGGAGCCTTTAAGGTCTGCATCTCAGTTGAGGAAAGGGTCCCATCTAGAACGCCTTGACATTGGCAGCACTACCCACAGATACTGCATGGGAGCAGTTAATATGGATGTTGAATTTGGAACTATCTGCAGAAATGTATTCACTTGGGTAACTTTTGTTCAACCTTTTCTGACAACTACTGCGTATCATGGTACTATATTAAGTCCTAGAGATAAGGAGATGAGTCATGTATAGGCCCTGCCTTCAGTGGCTTTATAACCTGGTGGCAGACATAGACAAGCCAAAAGGGACTATCGGTGCAACCCAAGTGCTGGGAGTATGCTATGTGAATGTCAAATGGAATGTCATTACCTCTCACATTGCTTTATTGTCCTGCTTCTGCTTCAGTGACTAAACCACTTTTGTTTGCATCTACTCTATTATTCCCTATGAACAAAACATGGAGTAAACTATGCTTTAAAAAGAGTCGTCTAAAGTCCTGCTCAGTGTGCTTACACATTTCTCTTCCCTTTCCTTCAGGCCTTTTTCATTCTCTTACTTTCCTTCTGAAACTTGGCTGTTCTTCCTGCCACCATACATGGGGTCACTGTCTCACTGTGTTTCTTCCTCTGGTTGCAGCAGGTACTCTCGGCCTGTATGTTTGCTGCTGAGACAGTGGAGCACAGTGAAAAAGAACATGCATGGATATGAGTGTCTGTTCTGCTACCCACTGCTTGCATGGCCTTGGGTGAGCCCCCTCCTAGGCATTGGCCTTCCCATAAATAAAGTGAATGTAACAAGCCAGATCATCTCTGTACCTTTGCCTTAACATCCTACGTATAAAAGAAGTCTTTTTGTGTCTCATCTGTCCATGGTCTCTACCACTTGTCATTCCTGAAGCCTAGAGCAGATGCTAAGAAAACCTGACCACCCCACCATGACTCTGCTCTCTGTTTGGGTGGACTAGATTTACACGTTTGTTGTTTTCTTTCAGAGATAGGGTCTCACTGTAGCCTAGAACTTACTACTTTGATGAGGCTGGCCTTGAACTTATGGTGAGCCTCCTGCCTCAACATCCTGAGTGTTAGCATTATTGGCATAGGTGTACATCCCCACATCTGGCTAGTTTTTAATCTTATTTTTAGGTTATGACTTTTGAGTCTTTTTTTTAACCAAGCAAGTTACATCTGGATCTGGAAGACCTAGAAATTGCATCCTGCTTGATTTCCCTTCCATGGAGATCTGACAACTTCAAACCTGGTATCTGTGAAATATGACATCCTTTTAGCCCCTAAAGTAATATTTGGCTCCAAACCCAGAATCAATCAATCTCTCTCTCTCTCTCTCTCTCTCTCTCTCTCTCTCTCTCTCTCTCACACACACACACACACACACACACACACACACACGAAATCCGAGTAATTCTCAGGCATGGCATTGTGCATATATTCCTACCCAGCGATTAAGAGCTCCAGTCCCCTTGCACAGATGGTCAGTAGAAAGCCACCATAACCCAAGCTGGTTCTCAATTCAAAGTGAATATAGCATTTCAGAAAACCTCCCCAGTGCCATAGAAGCCCAAAGCCTTGCCCTTACACCACCCTCTTGCTGTTTGTCCATGGCCATTTCCATGCCGACTATGGCCTTGGCGGCACCATGCCCTGAAGTAGTGTGATACATGAGCCACGAAGCTTGTAAACTTCTATACTGAGCTGTTAACCATACACATGCGCAAAGGGAAACTGTGTACGGGGGAGGGGTGCACAATCTAGTCCCATGATTTGCTGGTAAGAAATTACATTTTAAGGATCATGCACCTTGGGGCTGGAGAAAAGACTCAGTGTTAATAGTACTAATCACTCTTTTAGACCAGGGTTCTATACCCAGCACCCACATGGCTGTTCTCAACCATCATATGTGTAAAATAAACGAAATCTTCAAGTAAAAAAGACCATGCCACTCAAAAAGGAAAGAACAGTCGAGAGGTGGTGGTGCACTCCTTTAATCCCAGCATTCGGGAGCCAGAGGCAGGTGGGTGAATTTCTGTCAATTAGAAGCCAGCCTGGTCTATAAAGTGAGTTCCAGGACAACTAGATTTGTTACACAGAGAAATTTTGTCTCCAAAAACAAAACAAAGCAAAACAAGCGAAAGGTCAAGTTTACAGGTTTTGTGTTTCACCTATTAAAGGTCAAACTTGATACTGTTACCCCCCCTCCGCATAACACACTTACCTGTGCTTGAGGCCTTCAGCTACCTTGTTACCCTTACCACCCAGTAAGACAAGCTAATTTCCTAACCTTTTACTATCCTCATGTATTGGTACTAAAGGATACACTGAAAACCGCCCCAAAGTTGCCTCCACCCCAACCTAAACCTGTCCAGTACCAGGTTCCAGAAGGAACAGCCACAGTGACACATTAGGCAATCATCTTGATTTGATTAATGGGCGCAGGACAGTTCAAAGCTCAGATCACTCCAAATCGGTCCCCTTGGTGAAACAAGTCTTTTTGGGCTACCCGTACCCCAGCAAGCTACATTCAGTGGTGCAGGGGTAGACCAAAGAGAAGACCTCAGCTTTCAGAATTTCCCAGGCAATCCGGAGACTCTGGAGAGGGAACAGGGCTCTCCAGCAATCTTCTCTGCAGGCCCTTCCCGTAGGCGGTGGTTAACTGGAAAAGGAT
The DNA here is from genome assembly GCF_014885135.2 of Alexandromys fortis. Taxonomy (NCBI): domain Eukaryota; kingdom Metazoa; phylum Chordata; class Mammalia; order Rodentia; family Cricetidae; genus Alexandromys; species Alexandromys fortis. The sequence goes on from NW_026068104.1 coordinate 224,234, forward strand.
ATCTAATGGGAGTGTTGCCCAAAGTTGCAAACATGCCGCTGTTGGGGCACCCTGTAAGCCTCAGAACAGTGCATCTTGGTGGGGCTGGAATCGAGTGCAGGAGGTCTCCACGTGGACTGACACTTTCCTCCCAGCTGCCACAATGAATCCTTTCCCAGAAGCCCAGCCGCTCCTGCTAGCCTGGGGGACGAAAAGAAGGAGATGGAGGGCGGGAGCAAGAAAGAAAGAATTGAGGCGAAGTTTCAAGGGGTGTGCCCGGCAGGGCGGAGGATTCTCATTCTCTTGAGTCAGCGGATGGGGCGGGGGGGGGGGGGGGGCAGCGTGACTTCACTGCTTCCCAGGAAGAGGCGCCCCAGGGCAGGAGGCCGCTTAAAGCGCAGCAGCAAGAGTGGAAAGGTTAGAGCACCGGCTGCCTGAGCCAGGCAGGGTCCGAGCTTGGGGCCAGGCTGGCCAGGACACTTGGGGTCAGGGGAGGCTAGGGAAGGTAAGGCACCATCCAGGAAAGCTGGAGAGTTTAGGTAGCTGAGGAGCAGACCTCTGCTGTTCTTCAGAGACTGGCTAGCTAGATCCAGCAGCTGCGGCTGCAGCCAGAGTAGGCGCCGGCTAGAGTCACGGCGCCATGCGCGTTCTGCCTGTAGGTGGCGCTGCAGAGGCGTCCTGCGCGTCGAGAATGGGTGGGAGCGCTCAGCCCCCCACAGGGTGATCTCGGGGTGGGGAGGTCCCGGCGCCTAGAAAAGGGATAGCGAGGAAAGGCGTGACGGGCGACCAGAGCCCCCTCCGCTTCTCGTGACGTTCATCCCAACTCAAAAGAAGGCCTTTTTCCCAAGTAGCAGGAGAGCTGCTCCGACTGTAGAGGAAAAAGGCGAGTTTTTCCGTAATCCCTCCGGCCACCTCTCAGGCCCCAGCAGAGCTAGGGGCAGACTGCTCACTTTAGCCAAGGGACTGCAGTTTCAGAGCCTCTTTGCAATCTGGAGATGGTGCTCTTGACCTGTGGGCAGTAGAATGGAAACTTTGAGTCGCGTCTCGGACACTGGGGGTGGGTTTCCCTGAAAATCCCGGCTCCCCGTGAGACCAAAGAGCTCCAGTACAGAGCTCCAGACCGTGGTCAGGCATGGGGTGCAGGCTGTGACTAAGGCTCAACCTAGATGAGGGTTCGGCCTGAGACTGGATTTGGAACCAGTAGGGGTTCCATGCCCATCAATTCAGTTTTCTGAAGCTAAATGGAAGAAAAGGCTGAGGCTCATCCTGGGGCAAAATTCGGCAGCTTTGCTCCCTACAGATTGTTTAATTTCTCAAAGATTTATTATTTTTTAAATTATGTCTACATGTGTGTCTGCTTGTGGCCATGTGAGTGGAGCTGCCCGTGGAGTCCAGAGGAAAGCGTCAGATTCACTGGAACTGGAATTACAGTTGGTTGTGGGTGCCCACCCCTCATGTGGGTGCTGACAATTAAACTCTGGTCCTCTGAAAGAACAGTAAGTGCACTTAACTGCTAAACTATTTCTCCAGCCCCATAGCCACAGCTCTGTTCTAACTTCTTGGGCTCTGAACTAGGAGCCATAAAGCTGGTTAGACCTCCAATTGTAGTTTATGGCTATGTGCTAACTGTTGAGGTAACTAAGACTATCAAGGCCTCAAAATAACCTGAGGCCACACACCTCTGAGCTGGGGGACCCCAGCCTCATCCTTTCCAAAGGCTAGAGGGCCAGTTTCCATGATAAAACTTTACAGATAAAATATATGGGCAATGCCGGGCGATGGTGGCACACGCCTTTAATCCCAGCACTCGGGAGGCAGAGGCAGGCGGATCTCTGTGAGTTCGAGACCAGCCTGGTCTACAGAGCTAGTTCCAGGACAGGCTCCAAAGCCACAGAGAAACCCTGTCTCAAAAAAAAAAAAATATGGGCAGAGTAAGTCCCCCTTTGCCGAACCAGAAATAAATAGACAGAGAGATAAACGCCGCCCCAGCATTCTGGGTGCATCTTCTCCCTGTCAGTCCTTCAAACTCTGTGCTTTCAGGGTGTTCAGCCGTCTGAGAAAGTTATCTAAAGATTTTCCATAAAGAAGAGGGAAGAGGAAAAAACTGAAAAGGATCCTAAACGTTCCCAGGTTTCACTGTGTGCCAGGAGAAATACAGTCTGTCTCTTGCCCAGACCTCAGAACCCCGGCCTCTTTCCTAGGGTTGGTGCCCAGCTAAGCTATTCCTGGAAGTCCCTCCCTTCTCCTAGCCCCCTCCCCAAGGTTTCTCTCCCAGAGCATGACTAAAAGGATCAAATGAGCAGAACTTCATGCTCTCTGCCTCCCTTTTCTACCTCTAGAGTCTGCCCCAACCTGAATACCTACTTCTCACCCTAGGCCTCCTGCTAGCACCATGCTGTCTTCTCTCCAACCTGGCCCTATGCCCTACTAGGTGACTGGGAGACAATCTGATATACTAATTTGTGTTAATGTGCTAATGGATGCTTAATGGGGTCATGTGCTAACTAACCACGGACCAAACTCTAGCTCAGCTTCTTTGCCTCAATGTCAAGTCCAGGCTTCAGGGACAAGAATCTGATAATCTCAGGCTGTCTAATCGCCACTACCGGCTGGGGGAGTAGGGGAGTGGAGGAACCCAAGGCCAGGGAAGATCCCTGGGTGCTAGTGCATTAGAACTGCCTTGGTTTCAGTTTCATCCTTGGCTGACACTTCCCTCTGTCCACTGGAATTGCTTTGGTTTGCCTCTAGCCCCTCTCCCCTCCCCTGCTACCCCCCTTTTGGACTGCTTCCTTCCCTCAGTCAACCCTTCACTCTGCAAAGAGAGAGATGGGAAGACAATTTGCCAGCAACAAGGGAAAAAATGTACATGTAGTCACCTCAGATGCACAGGCTCACATACCACATTGCCTTGCAGAGACACACATGTACACACCCTGCACACACACACACACACACACACACACACACTTATAGCCTTGAGACCCACACAGAGGCACACATAAGCAAGCCAGGCTCTAGCTGAGACCCATGCCACACACAGATCCACAGGCACACTCATTCTCTAACACACAAACCAGCAGCAGCAGAGTTGGATGGCTTCCTCAAAAGAGGGCTGGAAAGTTTATTTTCTGCCAGCAAAGGGGCCTAGACATTCCATGAAATGACTCATAGTGCACCTTTATAGACATTAAATATTGCATTAAACAACAACAACACTCAAACCCTAATGTGGTGTCAGGGTGGGGAAACTGAGGAGTGTCTGTTTTCTCAATGGGCTACGGCTTTGCCTCTGTCTAGCAAATGTCTCAGGCTTGTCCTTGATTTCCCGTGTGATGGGGTAATCCAAAGAGAACAGAATCATTCACCTCCAGGTATTACCCCCAAAATGAACCTGCCCTTCAGCTGGATATGCTAGGGATACTAATGCCCCCCCCCAGCCTCTTTCCCATCCCCATTCCTTATCCTGGATCTCTGGGAACTGGGCGCATCCCTCACAATACATCCAGTTGGTACTCTTCATAATCACTGTTCCTTCCTATCCAGGTTCTCTCCCCAACTTTGCTAGGTCTGTCTTTACTGTTGCACAGCTCTGGGGGAGGGGGAGGGATAAGACACATTCAGCTTATAAAATATGTACAATCTCATCTATGACTGGAGCCCTTTCCTCTTCCTTGATATTCTTCTCTGTCATGGGAGGAAATGACAGAGAACTTCTTGGCCACTGTGTTTCTAAGTCTCAGAGCACTCCTCTGGCAAAAATCAACAAAATAAAAACAACCTTCCCATGTTTTGATATTCCGGTCCACTCACACTGTGTTGGGACAGGTTAGTTAGGCCCAAGTCTCTCCAGTTTAACTCTAAAAACACAGAAGTCAAAGCGCTAGATAACACAGTATGCATGAATGCAAGTGCATGTGTACACACATACCCATATATCATGCACACACAAAGATGAATTATAAATTAAAAAGATGATACATGCTGGGAAGTGGTGGCACATGCCTTTAATCTTTAATCTCAGCACTTGAGAGGCAGAGGCAGGTGGATCTCTGTGAGTTTGAAGCCAGCTTGGTCTACAGAACGAGTTCCAGGACAAGCAACAGGCTCCAAAAACTAGAGAGAAACCCAGTATTAAGAGAGAGAGAGAGAGAAAGAGAGAGAGAGAGAGAGAGAGAGAGAGAGAGAGAGAGAGAGAGAGAGAGAGAGAGAGAGAGAGAGATGGCAGGGAGGCAGACTAGTGTTGTTAGGCCAGAAGCTGTTGAGGAGTGAAAGGTAAACTCTGGTTCCACTGATCAGTGGCCCTGAACCCTTAGATGCTGTACTATCTCTGGGAGATTCCCAGAGCAAGGACTGAAGATCCACAGTATTTGAAGCTTGAGGGGGGTTTGTCCTAATTTGCCAAGCTCTGCCTGAGGCCACTTCTTTTTCTTTCAGGTGAATTATAGAGATGTCTCTTCTCCCCCTTCCCATTTCCCAAACCTCCCTGCCACCATTCCTGGGGTGCCATGGAAAATGAGTATGTTTCCCAAACACCAGCCAGGCTCCTGGATGTGACAGGGACAGCACTTGCTATTAGCATTGCCTCTAGGGTTGGCAAGCTGGGTACCATAGCATCAACTATCAGGTTCTAACTCCCTTCGGTAGCCTCTGGAGCTGCTTTCCAGCCTACCAAGAAGTGAGACACAGTGTCCCCTAAAGTTTTATAGGGGCTTTCAGAGTCCCAGGGACTGTGAGGAGAACAAGCTTGTAAACCCTTTTTTAATCTTTTAAAATACGTGTGTGTGTGTGTGTGTGTGTGTCCGTCCATGACACATATGTGAAAATTAGAGAACAACTCTTGGGAGTCAGTTTTTGCCTTCTTCCTGTTTTGAAGCAGGGTCTGTCTAGTTGTTCTGCCACTGCAAATCCAGGTAACCCTGGAACTTTCCCTGAGTCACTGCGTTACCTGTCTCCTCCTCCTAGCTCGACATGGAAGTACAGATGTGCGCCACCCATTTCTGACTTTTTGTGTGGGTTCTAGAGATTGAAGCCAGTTGGTCAGGCTTGTATGGCAAGAGCCTTTTGTTTTAAAGGTATCACTCTGTAGCTAAGGCTGTCCCCAAACCTATAGCAATTCCCCTACCTGAGCCTCTTGAATGCTAGGATTACAGCAGTAAGCCACTGCAACTTCCTAGGAATCTCCATTTTAAGAATGGAAAACTGATTTTTTTTTTTGTATCATCTATTCCAAGGGCCTCGATTTTGGTGCTAATCAGAAAGATTTTCTTTTTTTTTTTTTTTAAAGTCAAATTTGGAGCATGTTTTAGTTAAATACTTACCAGGTGAATGGGCTCTGGCCAGGTCTACACCCAGGTTCTGGGGACATGGCCCGGAATCACAGTTTGCAACAGCTTAAGAAGGAAAACCCATCCAGAAAGATTTTCTTTTAAAAATTTTCACTACATAAAAACATAATAATGTGTGCATGTGTGTATGTGTGAGAGAGTGTATGGGTGTGAACATACTATATGGTATGTGAGCAGAATCAGGACATCTTTAGGGAGTCAGTTCTCTCTCCCCTTCCACCATGTGGGTCCTGGGGATCAAGCTCAGGTCTTCAGGCTTAACAGCAGGTACCTTCACCCATTGGGCCATCTTGGTAAGTTCTCGACAAGCTTTACCTCTGCTGATTAGCCCTAATCTGAGGCATCAAGATTTCTGCCTGTCATTTGGATACCTAGGCCTTTCTGGAAACCCTATGACTACAGATGTGTGGTTACTAAACGCAACTGAAAAATGATGGCTTGCTTTATGGAGGACTAAATGGGTCTTCTCAGCTTTAGAGGGAGACGAACTCCTCTCCCTGATTCTGAATATGCCTTTCCTTCTAAAAGTCTGACTGAACCACGACTTTTCTAGCATATTTCTGTGGTAGAAAGCAAGGGCCACAGAAATGGGCATTGCAGGATTTTGTTCTGGCCACAGGTTCATACAGAATTTGCTGAGGTCAGTGATTTGAGTGATGGAGGGAAACAAGAAATCATTGTGCCTTTAAACAACCTGGTGGGATTTCCAGTAGAAAACAGGGTATGTAGGCACTGCCTGAGAGAGGAGGCAATGGAGGGTGTTGAGGTGAGAAGGGCCAAATGAGAGTACATGGCTAGAAGGGGTCCTGAAAAGACTGGGGGCAGTGGCAGGGATGGGAGGGAATGAGGAACAGGGAGGAGAGAGAGACTGAGAGAGCACTGCTGGATGGTTCTTTCTGGGCATCTACAGGCAATAAGAGAAGGGGAATTCCTGCCAAGTCAGGGAATGAGCCATTGCCAGAGACAGTGGCTGTCCCCTGGAGAATGGTGAAATCAGTCTGGCTGGCCTCACCTGATGGGGGCTTACCCAGTGGGTACATGGGACGTGGGGAGGCAAGCAGGGAAGGGCTAGCAGACTGAAGAGCAACAGAGAAAGGCAGCCAGAAATGTCACTCAGGTGGCTCATGGCTTTCCAAGGTGAGATCAGTCCAAGATTTTCATCAAGTTGGGGGTGGGGTGGGGTTTGCTTTGACTTCAACTAGACGGGTGTGGGACTGTGGTTAGTTCTGAGTGGCTGGGGAAGGTGGTAACTTATGGGATTCCCACAAGCTGTGGGCTGCAGGTCACCATTGGCAATACGACCACTTTGAGTGGTCCACAGTGTTGACCTCTTTCCTTGCCCAAGAGGAAGAGCTTGCCTCATACTCTGGTTTGAATCTCCAGCCTTCATTGAAATGACACAGATTTTCAGGAGGAATCCACCTTAAGTCCTCAGAAGCTTCTGCCTTGCTCCTTCTACTTCTTTCAAGAATTGGTTTGAGTAAGCAAACGGAGACTGAAGATAGCTACCATTTATAGAGGGCTTTCTAGGCACCAGACACTGCCATAGGCTGTCACCTTACTCAGTCTTCCCACAACGTTGTCGGGGTGGTTCTTATCATTCTCAATTAAATTTTTAAGATTTATTTATCTTATTTTTATGTGTATGAATGTTTTGCCTGTGTGTATTCTGTGCACCACGTGAGTGTCTGGTGCCCTCAGAAGTCAGAAGAGGGCATAGGAACCCTTGGAACTGGAGTGACAGATGGCTGTGGGCCGCCCTGTGGGTGCTGGGAATCTCACCTGCATACTCTGGAAGAGCAACAGTTGCTCTTACTCTCCAGCTGTCTCTCTCACTCCCCCTTAAAGACAGGGTCTCACTGTGTAGCTCTGGATGGCCGGCAACTTGCTATATAGATCAGGCTGTCCTGGAACTCAGAGATCCTTTTGTTTCTGCCTCCCAGATGTTAGAATTGAAGGCGTGCACCACACCCGACTCATCCTCCTTTTGGTTTTACTTTTATTATTTTATGTATTGAAGTGTTTTGCCTGAGTGTACATCTGTATACCAAATGTCAGCCTGGTGCCCTCAGAGGTCCTAAGAGAGAATCAGATCCACTGGGACTGTTGTGAACTACCACTGTGGGTGCTAGGAACCAAACCTGTGTCCTCTTCTAGAGTAGCAAGTGCTCTTAACTACTGAACAACCTCCAGCCAGTTTGATTTTGTTTTTGAGACAGATCTTACTCTGTATCCCTGGCTGGCCTGGAAGTTACTATGTAATCTAGGCAGATCTTAGTCACAGACATCCACCTGCCTCTGCCTTCCCAGTTCTGGGATTAAAGGCTTGCAGCATCACATGGTGCTTGCTGTTTTAATTTTTGTACACACTTTAGCCTTAGTGCATTTTGAAGCTCTCCAGAACCTACCCCAAACTAGAAAGGAGAGCCTCACCGGCAGGAGTCCAGCAGAAAGCTGTGTTTTGCCAGGATCTAGAATCCCCTAAAGAGAATGTGCTCATTTGTAAAAGAAAAAGAAGTGAAAATTTGCTCTTGCTTCTTGCTCTGAGGACTTGTCTGTCTATGAGTAACCAGGAGGTTTCAGGAGCCAGTACTTCAGTGTAGCCGCTAGATTTTTTTTTTTTTACTGTCAGCTATAATCCACAACTGTCTCTGATGATGTCACCAGCCACCACTCCTGTCCCCTAGACCTGTGCCAGGGATCATCTTTCCCAAAGTTGATGAAGAAGGCTTTTGGAGGCGGGTGAGTGGGTCCTGAACGGAAGACCTTTTTTGCCACCTCTCAAAGGGACCTCCTCCCCCGGAGTCCCTTCAGTAGCTTTTCTGCTAAGGTCAAGTCTAGCTGCTCCCCCAACATTCCCCTCCTCTCCACTTGCGCACTCTCCTGCGCCTCTCCCGCACCCTCACCCCACCCTGGCTTCACTCTGGCTTCACTCTGCACAGTTGTAGTACCAGGTGGGGACAGAGGTGAATACAGGGGCAGAAAAGGGGCAAAAGGGGAAGAAAACAAAAATGGGTTGAAGTAGGCAGCTCAAGTACAGCCATTACTTGGCTTTATATTGAAGATATGTTTGGCGTGGGCTCTCTCCGTGAACCCCAGTCCGGCTGGCTGTACACCTGCTGTGGTGGCCTCCAAAGTGGCCTAGGTCGGGCTTCCCTAGAAGTCCCTGTAACTCTCCAGTCACACCAATCCAGGAAATATCTGGCCCGAGACTCCACGGGGTGGGGGCGGGGGTTTGACACTGTTTGCAAAATTGTACCCTCTGTCCATTTCTGAGTAGCACCCTACTGCTAGGCCGCCTGATTGGCACTCAGCAGATGCTTGATAGTGTAGAGGGCTGGGGGGGTGGGCGGCGAGCGGCAGAGGTATCAAGTGATTCGAGTGCCCAGGCCGAGTGGCTGGATAGGGCCTTCCAGAATCCCCAGGATATCTCCACGGGATATCGTGTGGGACTTCCCGCCGAGAAGCGCCCAGTCAGAGCTGAGGGCCCCGGGGCCCGCCAATTATGAGCCGAGTGGGGGGTGCTGGCTCGAGAAGCCGTTCGTGCGACGTGAGCTGGGGTGGGGGCTGTGTCTTCTCTGAGGTGGGGTGGGCAGCGAGCCTCGCTGGGGGAAGGAGAGCCCGCGCGGGCCCCTGGCAAGGCTTCCCCCTGCCGTGCTGGCGACCGTGGCGGGGTTAGGGCGGAGGGGCGCTGTTTCCACCGTGGTGCCTAGTCCCTCCCCACACCCCCCCACACTCCACCCCGCCCGCCCGCCCGCCCGTGGTCCCTCCCGTCGGTCCCTCCCTCCGGCTCTTCAGTCCCTCCTCGCCCTGCCTCCTTCGCGCCCGGCCCAGCCTCCGCCCGCGGGGACGTGTGTCTCCAGTGCGATTTCCCCTTTCTCTCGCTCGCCTCGGCTCAGGTCTCCCCCGCCGGCTCGCCGCCCCTCCGCGGGCGCCCCCCGCCGCCGTTCCCTCGGCGCGGCCCGGCCTCCCTGGAACCCTTCGGATTCCGCTCGCCCAGCTGCCACCCCGGCTCCCTTTTCAGCCCAGGCGCCACCGCCGCCCGCTCGCCCGCCCGCCCGCCGTCTCACCTGGTGTTTGCATCTCGCCCTCCAACTTTGCCATTGGCGGCGGCGCGACGTGTGGGAGAGCCCTGCGCCTCGCCTCGCCCGCCTGCCCGCCCGCCCGGACCAGCCTGCCCCGGCGCCGAGGTGAGTCACGGGCGGGCGCGGGGCGGTGGGGGCAGGCGGGCCCCGAGGAGAGAAGGAGGGAGGGGAAGGAGGGCGGGCGACGGCGGCCCCCGGCGGGCGGGCGGGCGGGCGGGCGGCCGCGAGGACGGACCGGGAGCCTAGCTCAACTTCCACTTCTCCTTTCGGCGGCGCCGAGCTGCAGGCGCCACTTGCCTGGAGCCCCCCGCTTTCTAGGCGGGAGAAGGCGGCCTGGCAGGGGGTGGGAACTCGGGTCCCCCCGAGCCCTGGGACGGGGAGGGGAGCGCTCGGCCACCGAGCCGAGGAGTGGCCGGCCGTGTGACTGAGCCCGAGCGGCAAACCAGCGGACCTCAGGTACGTCGATGGCGCCGCTTCTTGGGACGCGGGGAGACCTCGAAAAGTTTGCCTGAGTGGGGGAATTAAGGGCGCCGAGGCCGGGGAGTAGGGTCGGTTGGTGGCTGGCGGGCGGGGGCGGGGGCGGGGCGGGGTGCAAGAAGGGCGCGTCAGCCTGGGCTTGAGAAGAGTCGCCTTCGCCTCGCTCCGCCGGGTACCCTGTGGAGCCCGGGCTCCTGAGCTGACAAGTAGAAGGGGTTGGCAGAAGCCTTCTTCAGCTCGGGGCGGCTAAGGCTCCGTGGAAGGGCCCGTGGTTACTGCGGCGCCCCCCCACCCCCCCAAATCTCAGCGCCTGTGGGCAGGAGGGTGAGCAGACTGGAGCGACAAGGTTGAACCGGTGGCCCCTAGGGCTTTCACAGTCAGGCGCTTTAGACACGCACACACACACACTCGCGCGCACGCGAATACGCACACGCGCGCGCGCGCGCGCACACACACACACACACACACACACACACACACACACACTCGCAGGCTCGCACGTAAACCTATGACTTGGAGACCTGAACTGCCAAAATAGAGACCTCTTGGCAGGGGCTGGAGTTTCCGTGTGAGCCAGCCGCCAGGCTTCCCGCTCCCGCGTTCCCGCTCTCCAAGGTTCTCCCGCCTCTGGGCCTCCTCCCCTGATACTTCTGAGGGGACTCAGCCACCGCACAACGCAAAGGTCCCCCAATGCCAGAGTCTGGCTCTGGCGGTTCAGAGACTGCTGAGCTGGCAATCACTTTATGAATTCCTGTGCCCTCCACGGTACCCCTAAACTTTGCTGCCCTTTCGTCGGGGTCGGGCCTGGGATTTAGACTTCCTGACCCCTTGGCACCTCGGCCCAGCCGAGGGTTTCTCTTGGGTGCCCCCAACTTCCACCGCACCCCAGCTGAGGAGCCCAGCGATTTGATGGCCCTTTGATTCCTTCCCCTCATCCCTCTGCCTGAGATAGAGGCCTGTCTGGTCCTGCAGCTTCTTCTAGTTAATGTTTGACAGTTCATTGTAGCTAATCATTTTAATTAGCTCTTAAAGTGGGGAGTAACAGTTAACCTTGGACTTCTCGATTTTGGCCTGGTGGGGCCTCAAATGGGAGGAGTTCTAAGGAGGTAAGAACGGAAGTGAGGTCACCACCCCTGGCCTGAGCCACCACAGCTGGCTCCAACAGCTGGTGGGCACACCCATTAGGGACTCAACTCCTATGAGCTGACCTTTGCTTGGCCTGAATACCAGGATGGAGGGAGGTGAAGGGAACCTATCTAGCTCTCTCCTCTTTGGGGAGACAGTGCTTTGGTATCAAAACTACCCAGGAAATTTGTAGGTCAATCAAGGAAGAATGTCAGCCAGTTGCAAGATTTCCCCAGTTTGAAAGTACTTCCTTGATCCAGTGCAGAAAAAAAAAAAAAAAAAAAAAACCAACAACTAGGCTCGCAGGAGCTGTTTCTAGGTGTGCAGAGGTTATCAGCAACAACCTGGAGCTGCCACCATAAAGAGTTGCCTTGCATATGAGTGTCTCCGGTGCTGGGTTCAAAGCCAGTCATCTCTTGTGTTTTTTTTTATTTGTTTGTTGTTTGTGTGTTTTTTGTTTTTCTGTGTGTGTGTGTGTCTGTGTGTAGGGGGTTGTATATGAAGCAGGCTCCACCATTGCCACCCTCATCCAGCCTCTCTCTGTGAGCCGAAGGAGTGGCTTGTTTGCAGCTATGCCTGGCATTCCTCCCTCCACTGTACTGTTTTTGCTGGCTCCTCAGGAACTAGTGCCCACCCCTGGCCAATCTGGGGACCCCCGAACCCAGCCTTCTTCACATAGTGCTAAGTGATGGCACAACAGCTTCAGCCTCATCTGCTATATTTTGGGGCTTAAAAATGAAGCTGATTTATAACATACTCAAAATAACCTCTAATGTTGCAAAATTTTAGGGTTTTGGACCCAGTAAGGCCCAGTCAGCCACTGGCTGAGAGTATGGCTTTCCCAGGAAACCCTTTACTCCTGGGTTTCCCCAACTTTCTCATTCTGCCCCCAGTCACTAGAGCTAGCCTGTCTGGGTTGAAACTCCAGCTTTGTCCTTTTTCTGGTTATGTGCCCCAAGTCAGTTGAATGCCTTAATTTCCTTACGTGGCAAGAGAGACTTACCTTATAAAGTTGGAGAGGAACAAATACATTCATACATATAGACTGCTTATTAGAACACTGTGTGGTACACAGCACACAGGAACTGGCGTTATGATATGGCTAATACAGTGCCTAAGATTCAACTCAGCAAACATTTGCTGGGACCTGGTCCTAGTACTGAGCTGGCCCCAGTTGAAGTGTCAGTGGAGAAAATGTGGCTATGAGGAGGACACCACTTGCCTTCCAGGGTAGTCTGTAGGCTGAAACGATGGTAGGATGTAGGAGTCTAGAGAGAGTGGATACATTGTGTAAATAATGTAGTTTAAAGCCAAACTAAAGGAGTTGTCTCAACAGTTAAGAGCACCACTGTTTGTGATTCCTCCCACTTACATGGTATCTCATAACCATCTGTAATTCCGGTTCCAGGGATTCTGACATCTTCTTCTGACCTCCTTGAGCACCAGGTACAGGTGTGATGCACAGATGTGCATACAGCCCAAACACCCATACACAAAATAAATTTACAAAATAAAAATAAAGCCAAACTCAAATTCCTGGGCCAGGATGGGGGAGCCAGTCACCCCAGACTAAAGGCTTCTCCTTTCATGGGGACCATAGCTCTGTCCTGGTCTGGATGCTATCTGTCCCTCAAGACTGTCCTAAGGTTTCAGAGAAGGAGAAGGAAGGGAAAGTGGGCTCGTGCAGGGGCTGCAAGTAGCAGGCATCTGGACCGTGATTTACTGGGTGTCAGGGCAGGATGGCATTACTTCGGACCCCTCCCAAACACCCCCAAATCTCTGTGGAACAGAAAGGCTCACAAGCTGGCATGCCTCCTTCACATCCCAGGGTCCTCTGCTGAACTAAGAAGAGCCTTCGGCAACCCTCGCTCCTCTGTTCTGGGCCTGACCCCAACCTGGCCTTGGTTATCACTCCTGGTCCTCTAAGCTGCGAAAAGGTCCCTGGCTTCACTGCCAATTTATTCCCTCTGTGGTTCGCAGACTGAAAACTAGTTCTGCAGGGGAGAAAAGAAACTCATGAAAGGTACCCAGAATCCCACAGGCTCTTTCCTAGGGGTCAGGGGCTTTTCTCATCAACACCAACCTGCCTGCAAATCTCTGGCTGCTGAGCCTCGTGTGTCCTGTAATAGCGGCTGTGCTGCTAATGCCCTGTAGCTTGGGCCCCAGCGCTGGTTGCCAAGAAACTGCTGGTCGGGGTGCTTATGAGGGTTCTGACCTCATAGGGGCTGCTGAGTTTCAATTCAGCAGCCATTTATTAACACCTACTGTGTGCCCAACCTGCGCTAGGAGCTGTGGGGGAGCTGAGGGAAGGAGGTGGTGGAGCAAAGCTGACTAAGATGACGCTGGAGCTGAAACAATCAGAGGCGAGGACAAGCAGCCAGGCCAGGGGCTGGTCAGGTGCTAATTGTACTTGTTGGAGCAGAGGCCAGCATGGCCAGGACTCTGAGGTCAGCAGCAGCTAGAGGAGGGAGGGAAGGCTTTGTGAGGGATTCGAGTGAGAGCTAGACCTTGAAAGGGGGCGGGGGCAGCGAGGGGGAGATGTGGCTGAGCAGAAAAGGGAGAAAAGACGCCTTTTCTCTCTATTCCCTAGCCACGGACTGACCTTCGAAGCCTGGATGATTGTTTGGTAAATGCATGTCACATAAAAGAGCAGGTCAGTGAGTGTGGGTGGCTTCGTGCAGACCTCGATCTCCACTTCAGGACATACAAAATGGCTGGCCTAGACAGTGAGCCAGACTGTATTGATAATACACAAAGGGTGGTCAGGCTTCCCTGCCACCCAAGCTGAGAGGATCTCATTATGAACTGCACCCTCCAACACAGGCAGGCTAGGCGAGAAGGGAGGGAGGGAAGCAGGGGAAGTGAGAGGTAGAAGCCATCAAACCTGACATGCTACAGTAGTTACAGGAGAAATGGGCTGCCTAGCTCCAACCTTTCCCCGGGTTTTGAGACTTCTCTGGAACCCTGGAGGTAAAGAGCAGAGATTTTCATCACTACCTCCTCTCCCAGCCAGCTGGGAATTGAAGTCAAGAGAGTCCCACATTTGTGCCCGACCACCAAAAATTCACCATGTATTTGTTTTACTTTTGTGTCTTCCGTGACTGGATGGGAAGAGGGCTTTGGCTCTTGTTAGGTTTAGTTGGATGAAAACACCTGGACTACCTCCACTCCACATCAGTTTGTTCTCTCCTTGCTTCTTCTGGCTTCGCCTCTCCTTCATGATTTAAACACCTAAAGGAACCTACTAGAATGCCCTGATTTGAACTGGGAAATTGTGTCATATGATGATTTCTTGACAAAGAGACCCAGCCTGTTCTCAGATGAAGGGGGAGGCTCAGACAGCAGAGAAGGGTGTTTTGTGTAGCAGGGTCTTCAAGGAAAGTTCTGGAACATTTCTCAAAGAGGCTAACAAGAAACAAGAGTGTGGTGGCACACACGTTTAATATCAGCACTTGAGAGGCAGAGGCAGCAATCTCTGCGTTTGAGGCCAGCTTGGTCTACATATAGCGTTCCAGGATAGCCAGGGCTACGTAGTAGAGACACCCTGCCACAACAAAACAAAACATCAAGAGGTTAAGTAGGTCATTCAAGTTGAACAAGCTTTGCCTTAAGTTCCTACCTGAGGATAGGCCATTCCTTGTCCACTGCGAATACTTCTTGCCTCTTAGTCTACCTTCCCTTCTGAAAGATTCCTGCCTTCTTCTAGTCTGACACAATATCTTCCTCAAGAAGCATTTCTGTCTCCAGGAGGGGCGCACAATCTATATTCATTCATATCCCAGACCTGCCAGGTTCTGGCTGTGTGACAATGGACTCATTGACTTAATCTCTCTGGGTCTCACTGTCCATGTCACAGGAAGAATGAGTTAATGTAGTAAAACACTGAGCATGTTACCTTGCACGTCGTACCCACCCAATAAATATTCTCTGGTATTATCAGTTCTGGGCTGAGATTGTTGTTGCCAGTCATACAATCTTTTCCCTGTTCACATGCCTCAGACTTTTCCAAGATCTCTGGATTACCACTTTCCCAGAAGTTCTGGCAGGATATGCCACCCCATTCCTGAAAACACAAGGATTTTTGCAGATTTTTCTGCTACCATTTTTGTTAAGTGTGCCATTATGAAGGATAAAGAGGGAATATGGAAGAATCAGCATGTGTGGACGTGCATGTGCGTGCATGTTTGTGTGTGCATTATCTACAAAGCCATTCTGAGTGGTAGACAGTCCTGCAGTTAATAGTGGAGCTTGAGGGGCTAGAGAGATGCCTCCGTGGATAAGAGCTTGCTTGCTCTTCGTGGTGGCCAGAAGCTCCAGACCCCAGAACTTATGTCAGGCAGCTTGCACCTGCCTGTAACTCCAGCTTGGGGGGTCTGCCACTTTCTTCTGGCTCTGCAGACACCCCTCCCACCACACACATTCACATAAGCGCGCACATAGCACACATTAATGACTAATCAATCTTCTTCAAAGAGTGGAGCTTGAGCCTTCAAAGTGGCTCAGTGGGTGAACCTAAGCTCAGTCCCTGGAACCCACATGGTGGAAAGAGAGAACCATTCCTGCAAATTACCCACTGACCTTCACATATGATTCCTGGCACCCTCCCCCACACATGTGTAAAGTGTGGGGCTTAAGTTTTTAATATTTGTATTAATATCGCCATTTTCCCTATCTTCATTATTTTCATTTTGAATATTCACTGAAGAAATCAGAAATGAGCTAGGTGTAATGCTGTACAGCTGCCATCTTGGCACTTTTGGAGCTGAAGCTGGAAAATGGAGAGTTCAAGGCTTGCGTGGCCTATATAGCAAGTTCCAAGCCAGCCTCAGCTACGAAGTGAAACCTTGTCTTAAAAAAAAAAAAAAAAAAAGAAGAAGAAGAAATCAGAGGAAGTTTGTTCCTTGGAGAGAAGGCATAGCATTCTACCCCTGGGGACGGTTTAGCAATCATCGGTTTGTTGTTTGCCTCCTGAGGGTAGAACTCTGGAAGCCAGTTGGCCAACTCTGTGCTTACTACTGCTTGATTTGTTTTTCCCTCTTTTCAGTTTACAGAGATGTTGGGTACCTGCTGGACAAATGCCCAAAGGCCTTTGTTTGAGGCTGGGGGCATTGTCTTTGGCCGGGAGTTTTAGGGTTTAGGATCCTTTCCTAGAGGCCCTCCAGGAGATTACTTGGAGGCCCCATCTGCTGTAACTGGATATAAGGGACTAGCATGCCCTGAGTGGAGCATGCTACTGGCTTCCTTGGTCCCCACCCATTAGGCTAAGAAGCTAGGCCTTGAGCAATGCGGACAATTAGTCTTCACCTCCCTAAATACCTGATAACCTGATAACAGAGGTACTCAGGTATAAACTGAGGTGGTAATCTGTGTTTTTCCAGTGTTTTCTGGGATAAAAGTGGCTCGTCTAACTCTTCTGGGTCTGAAAATGCTTGTGCAGAAAGCCGATACCTTTTTACAAGCTCACAAGGTGACCAGGTTTTTAACACCATAGTGATCTAAAAAAGAAAAAGAGGAGGGCAAAAAGACTCAGACCCCTTCTTAGAGACTCCAACCCCCATTCTAGAGTGTCAGGGACATGTGTGCTCTTACTGTGAGCAGCTGCATGATGTGGGGCTAATGACTTGCCTGGAGAAAGATCACTTTTCTTCCCTAGCTTTACTGGAGGTGAAAGGACAGGTGGCCTTTCAAAAGAGAAAAGATAGACCATTGGCTATGTTCTAGGGGCATTCCAGGCTGCATGATAAAACATATTGGCATAAGAAAGCCAGAGACAACATCATAAGCCCACCACAATCAGCATGTGTGATGAGTTCCAGGTTCAGAATCAGACTCCCACTGGTAGCATCAAAGAATATGTTATTCTAGGGAAACATGAGATTTACTGCCTTTTTTGTCTTCGCTACTACAGCAAAGCAGTATGATGCTGTAAACAAAGAAATGCCGCACAATAACAAAACCATAGTCAGTGTTTTCTTTCACAGTTACTTCTATTTTTGTTTTTCTAGACACAGTTTCTCTGTGTGGCCCTGGCCGTCCTGGACTAAACTGGCCTTAAACTCAGAGATTTGCCTACCTCTGCCTCTTGAGTGCTGGGATTAAAGATGCGCACCACTATCAGCCAGCAAGGTTAATTCTATAGTTCTCCCACTGGTTGTTATTTTGTACAATCCAAGACACCTTTTCTTTTTATTTTACTTAATAGCTTTACTAAAGTTATATCAATGTACAATAAATGGCAGATATTTCCAAGTGCACAATTTGATCCTATTTGACATATGTACAGGCCCATGAAACCATTGCCACATTCAAGAGAGAGCTAGCATATGTGGAGCTTCTGGGAAGTTTCCTTGTGCCCTTTAGCAATCCTGCTTCCCATCCTAAGGCAACTACTGCTCTGGTTTCTGTCACTATAGATTAGTTTGCATTTTCTAAAGTTTCATATAATTGGAATCATGCAGTCTTTTCTGGTCTGGCTTCTCTCTGCATATTTTTGTTAAAAACTCTTCCTTATTTTTGTATATATCAATGTTTGTTCTCCCTCACCTTCTCTCCCTCTTTCCCTCCCTTCCTCTTTTGAGTCCGGGTCTCACTTTGTAGCCTTGGTTGGCCCTACAACTCAACTATGCAGACCAGCCGGCTCTCACTCAGTGAGATCTGCCTACCTCTGCCTCCAGAGTTCTGAGATTAAAGGCTTGTGCCATCATGCCTGGCGGATGTTTCATTCTTTTTTATTGCAACGTAGCATTCCATTGTATGGATAAAACACACACTGTTTATCTGTTCATCCGCCTGTGGACATTTGATGCTCTTTTCCCAGTTTTTAAAAACCATTGCAAACAAAGCTGCTCTGACATCTGTTTGCAAATCTTTTTGTGGCTATAAATTCCCTTTTCTTTTGGTTAAATACCTGGAAGAGAAGTAACTAGATCATAACAGTAATGAAGCTTCTACTGTTAAAGAAATCATTACACTGTTTTCAGAATGACTTTACCATTTTATGTCCCCCCCCCCAAAGGATGAGAAGCCCAAGTTGTTCATCTTCAGTAACACTGGTATATAAGGGAGGGTAGGTAGCCTTTCTACCTTCAGCCATTTTCATAGATGTGCCATTGTGTTACATTGTAATTTCAATTTACATTCCCTAATGATTTACTATTTTAATCATTTTCCATGTGCTTATTTATTATTTATATGTCTTCTTTGGTGAAATGTCTGCTCAAGTCTATTTGCCAATAAAGTCCTTTATAGACTCTAGTTGCAAGACCTCTATGACATTCCTGCTTTATAAACATTCTCTGTTTTCTGATCCTTCTGCCTCCACCTCTCAAGTGTTGGGATTACAGTTGTATGCCACAATCTAGTTCTAGAAGTCTTTAGTTTTGCACTCAGTCTTAGCCAAAATGCAACTAATCACTATTTTTCTTTCCCTATTGAGCTGGGAATTGAACCTCAAGTCTTTTCCTACTTAGGCAAGTGCTTTACCATTGAACTATGTCCTAAGCCTTCATTTTTCCTTTTATAGATCATGCTTTCAGTACTGCATCTAAGGGCTCTGCCTGGGCTTAAATCACAACTATTTCATCATATGTTTTCTTTTATAATTTTAGGCTTCAGATTTTGGTCTGTGATACATTTTGAGTTAATTTTTCAATATGGAGATCCAGAGCTTTGTGTGGGCTAGGAAAGAACTTTCCCAGCCTTATTTTGATCATTTTTAAAATAATTTAAAACTTTTAGTGTATATGCGTGGATGTAGATGTGTGTTGACACATATGTGAATGTGAGCACACACTCACACCACCAAGTACATGTGGAGGTCAGAGTACAACTTTTGGGAATCAGTTCTCTCCTCATGGTAGGTTCCAGGGAACGAACTTAGGTCATCACCTGCTGTGCTGTCTTGCCAGCCCAGATTTTGTCTGCTTTAAGTCCTTTGCAATACCATATGAAGTTTAAAACTGTCTGTATAATTTTTTAATACTTGAATATACCCTATTTGCACTAATTATTGAAAGTTACTCCAGTTCTTTGCTTTTGAATCTTATAGTCAGGTGTGTGCTCGATATTACTGTTGTTTTAGATGATGCTTTTTAGTGATGTTCTGTGGCTAACGGGTTCTTTAACTTTACTTTTGTAGAATAAGGCTTTGGTTTTGCCCATTTTGGGTGATAAATCCAAGATTTCTTTCATACATTGTTGTATGAATGCCTATATTATCCCCTTTCAACCATGTCTGCCAAGATAGCAGATCTCATTAATCAAAGTTTAGCTGGCCATGGTGGCACATGCCTGTAGCCCTAACTATTTGTGTGCTGAGGCATGGAACGATGAGTTTGATGTCAGCTTGAGGTATAGAGCAAGACGTTGTTACCCCCCCCTCTCTCTCATTCTCTCTCTCTCTCTCTCTCTCTCTCTCTCTCTCTCTCTCTCTCTCTCACACACACACACACACACAAAGCAACAAATTTTTGGCCTCATATAGTTTTTCTCATATCCCATTATCTCACATCATTTTGGATCTTAGACCTGGTACAGAATCATGACACTGTTCCCAAAGGTACAGTGATGTGACTAGAACCCAATATTCCCAGGGTGGGACTGTGATTTTGTACCAAAAAAAGTAATGCTTTTGATGATAGCTTGATTATCCACTGCCTCCTCAATGGTGCTTGGGCAAATAACGTGATCTGTCATTTGCTCCTCTAACAGAAGCTTGCAGCCAGAGAGGAAAAGTAATATCTGAGTTCCTTGAGTCCTTTGTTTCCCAACTGCAGGACAACTGTACTTCTAGTTGTACTTCTAGACTGTAATCCTAAAATCATTTAGGACCCGTATCTTGACAGTTTTCGTGGGTTTAATTCATGGATGGTCAGATGTAGGTTGGAAACAAAAGAAAATCAAATGCAGCATGATTTCATGTGTTTTACCGCCTGCTGGAGAAAGAAAAGATACACATGAAATAATCAGCAATTCAAGACCACATGGGCTAAAATAGATCTTGCGACAGAACTTAAAGTCTCTGGGGAGTTTAATGGGGGGCTCTGTGGGTGTGGATTGTAATTACTAGAACATAAACAGCTCTGTGAGGTTAGGGGACATGTTTGGGACCGTGCTAGATGGGTACTGTTTGATTAGACAAAATGGATCACTAAGGGATGGCAAGCCTGAGAAATTCCATGAATGAGGCTGGAATGTTCCCTCAGGGGACCATGAGGAGACCACTGGGCTAGAAGCCCAGCTTGAGTTGGGAAATCATGGGAACGAGGCTGAGTAGGTAGGGTGGGGTCAGACTGCTAAGGACCTTTGGAAACTAAGTTAGATGAGTTTGGACTCTGGGGCTCTGCTGAGTCGGAGTCCAGCTGGTTGTGGCCATAGCCACAGATCTCAATGTGTGTCCTGAAGAAGTTGGCTCCATCTCAGAGGCTGAGGGAGGAGTTAGGTAGAGGCAGGACCAAGAGTGGAACTTGATCTTTCTTACTCCCAGTAAAGAGGAGCAGAGCTTTTAGCTTTTTTCAGGCTTTCACACTTCCTCCCCTATAGCTTCATAACAGAGCTCACTGGCATGGGAAGTTGATGATGGGACAAGAGACAACACCACCAACAAGCTCACCTACTGACTGCCCCGCCCTTCTACTTACCCTGACACCTTAGGTAAAAGTCTCTCAATGGTGTCTGAGAATGAAAATGCAAGCTGAGTGCAGCTATGTGGGAGGCTGAGCAGGGAGGATTGTTTGAGCCTCAGTTCAGGAGATTGAGGCCAACACAACTAGATGCTGTCTCAACATAGAAACAATAAAGAAAACAACAAAGGGAAAACCGAGCATGGCAGTACAGACTTGTAATCTCTTCCCTTGGGAAGTTCAGACAGCAATATTGTGAGTTCAAAGCCAGCCTCGGCTCCATAGTGAGACCTGGTGTCAAGGAAAAAGGAATGTGTTCAGGAGAGAAATGACCTGTTCATGCGGTATCAGCTACCAACATATCAACACTAATTGGTTTGAGTTTTATCTTTTTTCATTTATTTTTTATGTGAAACTTTATTTTTTTTATTATTCTTTCATATAACATGTATCGACCAAAAAACTTCTCCTCGCTCCACTTCTAACTCGTAGGAAAGACTGTTTCTGTAGAGATGGGATTTCAGCCAAAATTTTTTGATAGAGGGAAGAAATGGGGACCAGATAGTAAGCCTGTAAGAGCGCTGAGAGTCATGAAATCTCCTCCTAGAGAATGAGAACCAGAGATTTCAAGAACCATGTGACACTAATGGCAAAACTATTTTAGCAGAGTTTTCCATGTATTATATATGTATAGAAAGAGAGAGGGAAGGAGGAAGGAAGGGAGGGAGGGAGGGAGGGAGGGAGGGAGGGAGGGAGGGAGGGAGGGAGAGAAAGGGCCTTACCATGTTAGTTCTATCTGATCTTGTACTCAACTGGGATCCATCTGCCTCTGTCACCCAAATACTGGGACCAAACAGTTCAAGTGTGCCACTACAAATGTCTTAAATTGGATTCTTGAGCTAGAAGACTTGTTCTCATAACATTTCTTTGTGATGTAACATTTGCTCCCCAGCTTTTGTTTTGTTTTATTTTGGTTTTGGTTTTGTTTCTCAAGACAGGGTTTCTCTGTGTACTCCTGGCTGTCCTGGATGGAACTCACACTGTAGACCAGGCTGGCCTCGAACTCAGAGATTTGCCTACCTCTGCCTCCTGAGTTCTGGGATTATAGGTGTGCGCCACCACTGCTCGGCATTCGGCTTATTTATTTTGGGATAGGGTCTCATGTAGTCCAAATTGCTTTCAAATTCATTATGTAACAGAATGGGCATAGCCCTCTGATCCCCCTGTTTCTAGCTCCTCAGTGCTGGGATTGCAGGCGTGCATCACAGCAGTTTGTGCTGCTTGGAATGGAACTAAGGATCCATGCATGCTAGGCAAGTGGTCTACCAATTGAACAGCAGTTCCAGCCCTGAAATACGAGTCACTCTTTTTGAGACAGGATCTCTCTATGTACCTTGGCTGGCCTGGAACTCAAAGAGATCCCCCTGCTTCTGCCTTCCAGGTGCTATATTTCTCACTATACATGTCTGGTAGTCACTTGAATGTTTCAGTCTCCTGCCCTATATATCAATCAATTGATAGATAGCTTAATCATTTGTCAATGAAAAAAACACCCCCAGGAGCCTGTGAAGATGAGTGGAATTTGAACCATAGCTTTGACTCCTAGAGTGAGACTTGGCCAGATTCAGTGAAAAGTCCTTATCCTTGTGGCCCTTGCCTACGGGTAGGTCTGAACCTAGAGATTTTTGAGAACGAGGCTGGGAAGGGAAATCTTATCACCTGCAGCATCATTTGCCTGCCACTTCTGTGTCCTTGGTTTAGAATACATTTGAGAACAAATTGCTAGGCCCTTGTGTTCTGAGGAGAGAATCCTTGACTTGCTCCGAGGTTAGCTCTGTCTCATCTTGTCATTTTGTGTGTGACCAGATCTTGGAGTGGTATGTAGAGACTTTGGGCTCTGAAGCCTGGGTGGAGACCAAGGCTGTTTGAAAGGATTCCTGAACTTCACCTGTGCTACCATCCTCAGCCTACAGCCTTCTATTCAGCTCCATCTTTAGTTTCTGTTCTTCATAGTGGAGTGCCAGTATCATTCCAGTTTGGAAGCAGCCAACCTGGACTTCTCAGAGCCTTCCCATATAGTGCTTCCCTGGCTTATTTCTTGGTGGCTAAGGCACTGAAGGCTAAGGTAAATTCTCCCCAGCCCTTCAGGCATTTTATTATTGTCTCCATAGCCTGCAGATAGAGATGCCAACTGGAAAAAGAATGCCTGCCCTCCTCAGCCTGGGCAAGCTGGATAAAGCACTATGAATAGTCAGTCAGGTTTTAACCCACCAGGCAGGGCCCCAGGCACTAAGGGCCGGTGCCAGGCAGCAAGCCTTCCTCCACACCCCTTGCCTGCCAGGGGGCTTGGGGCAGACGAAAGAGCAGGTAGGGCTCTGGGCAGGCTGTCTGGGCTGGGCGGGGCCCTGGTTGGGTGAGGCCCAGATTCCCCAGGCTGATAAGGCGGCCTGTAAACACCCAGCAAGTGGGGGGGGGGCAGAGGGCAGGCTACCAGATGGCAGGAGAAGAGGGGAAACTGGAGCCCAGGCCTAGCTACAGGAAGTGGGGCTTGATGTGGAAACATCCTGTCCAGTAGGGGCTAGAGAGGTGGCCACCAGTGATTGCTACCTCCACTATGATAGGGAGGCAAACTGCTCGGTACAAGATGGGGCTGCTTGCCTGGGCATTAAGCCAGGATCTTGGTTTCTGATATCTCAAAGGGACATGATCAATCAGTCTCTGTTATGAGTTGCTCATGGGTCTCTGTTATGGGTTGCTGTACCATCTACCACTGCTGAGAAGGTGTTTATGTGTGATGGTGGGACGATTAGAGCCAAAATACCCCCATGGAGAAACTGTCCAGAACAATTGTCTGAGAGAATTTGTTTCTTACGGGAAAAATCATCACCTTTACTGTCTGTGAGGAACATTGATTGGAACATAGGATTGTGTCAATTGTGTCAAAAGCCTCCTGCGGCCCTCCGAAAAGAAGAGTCATGTGGCTGATGCTCGCTCAGCTCTGTCTTGCAGTGCCTTTTAATTAGAACCTCAGAGGGTCAGATCCCGTGCAGCCTTTAGCAGAGATCAGCAGACCTGTATATTTCACTTTACAGATGGGGAAACTGCGATTCAGAGGCACAGGGGCTGGGTCACCTGACAGCAGGCATGAAATTCAAGTCCTTGCCCTGAAAAGCTTCCCACCATCTTCCTTAGTGTGGGAGGTCCAGGCCCCAGGCCTCCCACAGAGGCCTGGATGTACCCTGCTTACTCACTGGACCTGTACTTAACCTTGCTGAAGGCTACAGGATGCCTGGAAGGAGGAAAGAACCTCAG
Source organism: Alexandromys fortis (assembly GCF_014885135.2). NCBI lineage: Eukaryota > Metazoa > Chordata > Mammalia > Rodentia > Cricetidae > Alexandromys > Alexandromys fortis. The sequence goes on from NW_026068104.1 coordinate 248,177, forward strand.
AGTCATAAATCAAAAGTCATCTGCTTGTATGTGGCCTTGAGCAGACCCTTCTCTGGGCCACAGAGATTTCTAAAAGTTTTAGAAAGGTAATAGTTTTCACCAGGCTTGGTGATGTGTGCCTGTAATCTCAGCACTTGGGAGGTGGAAGCAGGAGGATCGTTCAAGGCCAGCCTTAGCTACACAGTGAGTTTGAGGTCGACCCTCTTTCAAAACAAACAGACGTGCAGAAACAAAAATCTCTAAACGTGTAACTAATCCCTGGTAGTGGTTCACACATCCAAGAATATTTGGGCCGCACAAATTTGTCTTGATAGGTTACAAATAAATGACAAAGCTGGGTGGATAGGAAAGAGGTGAATTTTAGAAGAGTTAGGGGTCCGTATGATCAAAACATACCATATGGAATTCTCAAAGAACTAATAAAGACTTAGAAAAACAATTACAAATATATCTTGGCTCTGTGAGGTAACGCAGCATGAAAACCATTTGCTGTGGAAGCCTGGAAACCCATGTTAAATCCCTGGAATCCAGGTAAGTATGGAAGGAGAGAACAAACTTCCCAGAGTGCTCCTCTGCCCTCCACTCCCACATCACAAAAATAAGTAAAATTAGTTAAAATAGTAAAACTCACCCACTAGAAATGTACACTTCAGTGTTTTTTTTTTAGCATTCATAGAATTTCACATCCATCAGTAGGATCCACACTATTTTTGTCATCCCTCAAAGAAATACCACATCCACTAGAGTCATTCCCAATTTCCCTCCAGCCCTGGGGCCTCAGTTCTGAAGGGATTCTTACTATAGATGCTATGCGTGTGTTTTGAGGTAAAAGTCTAGCCATGTTTATCAAGATGTGCTAACTCAGCTTACTGGAATCTTATATCCAGAGACCCTACCAGAAGAAAAAAAAAGCCAGAGCAGGTGATCAAGCCCCTGGCTGTGGGTCTGGCATATGTGAGAGCTGGTTTTCCATAAATATTTGAATAAACACATGAACCAACACCCTAAGATAAGAACCTAGACTTAACATTATGTGTAAGCTGAGTGTAACTGTATGTTTATAGGGCAGGGACCATGCCGTGACTACTTTAGGTCTAGAGCCCAAATTTTGTAGTCACTGAGATACAGAAGTTGAGCAGAGCTTGAAGCAGGCTTGAAGTTCATGTTGCCACCGTTTAGACAGAGACCTGGTCTGGGAAGTTAAGGATTGATTTATTAGAATGACCTCCAGTTTAAATTGAGGTCTTAAGAGGTATGGATCCTGGGCCTGAGCAGCTTTTGTAGAAGGGGCTCCTTGTGTTCTGAGCCAGCAGATGGCTAGCAATATGTGTAGAGAAAACAGTATAAACTTTGAGATCAAGGTCATATAAGCCTGGATTTGAGTTCTGCCTCCATTTTTGACAAGTAATGTGACCTTGATCATGTTACCTAATCGCTTATGAGCTTTTCTGCAGTTTGTAAAGTAGATCTCTTAGCCAGGTTGGTGGTATAGTCCTATAATCCCAGCACTCAGGAAGCAGAGAATCACCCCAAGTTTGAGACCAGCCTGGATAATGAAGTGAGTTTGAGACCAGCCAGGCAGAGTCAGACCATGTATACATAAAGAATTGTTAAAGTAGAACTATCACCAAAATAGATTTCACTAAAACAAAGTTCAAACAAAATAGCAGCTGTAAATAAACCTAAATTTCAGTTCTAGCCCTTCTACTGGTGAGCTATTTTGTAAGAATAAAGGAGAAAAAAAATGAAAGGAAACCTGGGCATGGTGACACATACCTTTAATTCAGTCACTGGAGAGGCCAAGGCTGGAGGATCCTGAGCTCCAGGGCAACCCAAGCTACATATTGAGACTCCCTCTCATGAAACCAAGCATGCCCGGTGTGGTGGAGCATGCCTTTAGTCCAAGCACATTTAAAAAAATAAAAGAAAAAAAAAATGAAAGGAAACCTGGGCATGGTGACACATACCTTTAATTCAGTCACTGGAGAGGCCAAGGCTGGAGGATCCTGAGCTCCAGGGCAACCCAAGCTACATATTGAGACTCCCTCTCATGAAACCAAGCATGCCCGGTGTGGTGGAGCATGCCTTTAGTCCAAGCACTTAGGAGGCATAGGCAGGCAGATCTTTGTAAGGTCAAGGCTGACCTGGTTTCCATTGTGAGCTCCAGACCAGCCAGAACTAACTACACAGAGACCCTGTGATGGGAAGAGACCAAGTGCTCGAGTGCTGGGGTCATGTGAGTGGTAGAGCACTTACTTGCCTAGCATGTGAAAGACCCTGGTTCAGTCTGAAGCACTGTAGAGAGAGGAAGAAGAATGAAAAGAGGTAATGTTCATAGACTGCTCCTTAGAACAGCAGCCCCGCAGTCCCTAGCCCAGAACTGTAAATCCCTGCCACCTTTCTTGTGCTCCACCCTGTCATTCTATAATTTTTACTGTCTGGCCCCTCTCCCCAGAAGCAGGGGAAATAACTTGAAGTGCTATCAGAGAGTGCAGAAGAAAATCTTGCCCACATTTAAACAAGCACCCACACCCCTCTGCTCCTCCTCCAGCAGGCTGTGACTGAGGCCACAGTGGCCACACCCGCCACCCAGGCCCCAGTACTTGCTCTGGTGCCAACTCCACAAGTGCTTTCCTTGAGCTGGCATCGACCTCAAGTGCTTCCACCACCCTCCACCCAGGCTTGATGTGCTTTCCAAACACGTGCCTCCAGCTTTGAGTCGGCTTGTAACCAAACCCTGGCCCTAGGTTTGCACTGCAGATGTAGGGAGGGACTGGCAGGAGCCCAGGTGCACATCCAGATGCTGCCTTTGAGGCTCTCTTGGCATCCCTGGACCAGCTGTGAAGTAGCATTCACTGCAAAACATAGGAATGAAGAAGCAGTTAGCCCTCCTCAAGGACAGTAGGGTAGTGTCTTGGGGGAAATGGCTGTGCTTGGTCCTGGGGAATATGTTGAGAAGAAAACCAGGGCCCTGCTCTCTCTTTATATTTGTTTTTTAAAAATCACATTTATTTGTCTATTTTTTTTTTTTTTTGGTTTTTTGAGACAGGGTTTCTCTGTGGTTTTGGAGCCTGTCCTGGAACTAGCTCTTGTAGACCAGGCTGGTCTCGAACTCACAGAGATCCTCCTGCCTCTGCCTCCCGATTATTTGTCTATTTTATATTTTAATTTTAAAAAGGTTTATTTCTTATTTAATGTGTTTAAGTGTTTTGCATGGAACTGCAGTTATAGATGGTGTGAACTGCCACGTGGGTGTTGGGAACCAATCCAGTGTCCTCTACAGCCAGTACTGACTGCTGAGTCATCTTTTCCATCCTTAGATTTTAATTTTTAATTCTGTATGTGTGTATGGGCTTGTGTTAGTGGGGAGCTGCCCAACATGGGTGCTGTGACTCAAACTCTGGTTCTCTGCAAGCACAGTACCTGCTCTTAAGCACAGAGCTATCTGTTCCATCCGTTTACTTTGTGTGTCATAGGTGTGTGAATGTGTGCGGGTATGTGTACACCACAGTGCGCATGTGAAGATCAGAAGGCAACTTACAAGAGGTTCTCTCCTTCCACCATGTAGATTCCAGGGACAAAATTCAAGTCGTCAGTGTTGACAACAGGTGTCTTTACTTGCTGAGCCACCATTGATCTGAAGCGCCTTGCTCTTTTGACAAGAGGTCTGGCCTGGGTACGGTTCTTGGCCAACAATGCAGGAAGATAACCTGTCAGCAAGCTGAGTAGGGTTTCGGGATCATCCCTACATGTGGTCTGCTGGTCACTGATAAGCATCACTTCTAGGAGTCCCCAAAGCCTCCTTTTGTCACAACCTCACTGAGCAGTAACTATCCTGGGGAGACTCAGGTAGTGGTGTCCATCTACTGCTAGGTCCTCACAGCAGACACCAATGCTTCTGGAACCATCATCCTGCCTGCAGTACTAGCCTGGGGCCTGAAGGTCTGGCAGCTGTGCAGACTGCAGGACCTTGGGCTGCTAATATTTTTCTGACACACAGCCTTGAGGCTATCTCATGGAGTGGGTCATATGTCTAAAAGATTGGCTACAGGTACCCATGGACTCCTGGGAGGTACTTAGGTGTAAGTTATCTGTAAAACAGCAGCCCTCATGGAATTCTAGAGTTTACTGTTCTTTTCCTTTCCCCAAGAAAGGCTGCTGCCCTTTGACCCGAAGACAGTATAATTAGTTCTTCATTGTTACCTCTGTTCACTGGCATTAAGGATAAGCCCCTGACACATTATGATGTCATATTGATTTCTGTGTCACCTGCTCTTCTAAACCCAACCCCCAGCCCTTGGTCTGATTTCCCCAGATCCTGTTGTTTCCACCTGTCCCTCCATCTGTAGCCACCCTTACTAGTGTCTACCAGGCACTGGCCTCAGGCCTCACAGTCCAGGTTTTTTAACCCAGGCCCTCAAAGACCAGGCAGACATACTCTGCTGATCTCTAAAGAGTACAGCTAGGTAAAGGAGTGAGAGAGGCTGTGGGAACAGCTGTCCCTTCACCAGGTAATACTTCCCTGTCTGGCCCTCTCCCACCAGGAGTCAGGCCTATGGAATTGCTGCTGGGCGTCCCCTGTGTAGACAGCTGTCTCCTCTGCCTTCCTGTGAGGGATCCTCCCCTCTGTGCACTTTCTGACCTGTGCAGAGCAGGGGCGGGGCTGCAAGGGCCACTAGGCCCTGAAGGGGAAACTGCTGAAACCCCTGGGACAGGAAGTGGTAGAAAGGGGCTGCTTCCTCTCACAGAGCAGGGGTGCGGTGAGAGCTGCCTGTGTCCTGGCCCTTGCCTGACTACTGTGAGCCCTGGGAGACTAGGAAGAAGCAACAGTCCTTTCCCCTCCCTTCTCTCCAATAGAGGAGGCTTTCCATGCAGTCCACTGGAGGTGGGGAGGGGGTGAGTAAAGGAGAAAACTTCTTCTGAGAAGGCCGTCTTCACTTAGCAGGGAAGGGAACTAGAGATCAGGAGCAACAGATGAGCAGAAAGGAAAGGCCAACTGGGAAGGTGAGTATGGGGTGAGGTACTCCGCCCCACCTGCCAGGGTAGCAGAAAAACCACAGCCAGGCTGAGGAGCCCTTTATGAGTCCTTGTTCTGAGAGCAAATGAGTAGGGCTATCCCTGCTTAACAGCAGCAACTCAGAAATAGTGGATCCTCACACCATGCATGGGGCTAGGAATGGCCTCTGATCAGCCAGTACCTATCCCTCAGTGTGCTGCTGAGGAAACTAAGGCACACAAAGCTGACGCTTCTTGTTTGAGGCCACATGATGGGCAGAGCCGAGGCCAGCACTCTGGGCTCTAACCCAGCGACTCTCATTCTGATGAAAATCTGCTGACTTTGTACTTACCAATCCTACACCTCCCCCAGACACCTCCCCCCCCACCGACCCAGGGTTCTGTGGCATTCTTCTCAGAAATGAGCTTGATGAATTTATTCACACCAAAGTGGGGTGGAGTGTTTTAGTTCAGGGATCAGCAAAGGTTTCTGTAAAGGGCCAGATAGCAAACATTTGAGGCTTTGGGGCTCATATAATGACCAAATTAATAAGCATGGCCATGTTCCAATAAACCTCTGTTGATGGGCACAGAAATTGGAATTTCATAATATTTTCATATGTCATAAAATCCCATCCTTGTGGGCCTTCTTTGGTAAGTTTTTCAAGTGTTGTTCATATCTAGGAAGTGAAGCTAGGTTGTCAAGAGTGGAGTCTACCAGGTAGAGAGGAAGGAGGGAAGACTTCAGAAAGAATGTGACATTTGACTTAAATCTTGAAGGACGTGAGGGAATTAAACTCACAGAAGTTGAGGAGAGTCAGGGCTGGCCTAAGGGACAACGTGGACAAAAGTATGAGGAGGTAGGGAGTCACTGTGAACGTTAAACGTGTTCTGCGCATGTGTAGTTTCATTGTTATTTGCCAGCCATTGTGCCTTTCCTACTCTGAGACAGGGTCTCCCTATCTAAACCAGGCTGGCCTTGAACTCGCAGAGATCTGTCTGCCTCTGCCTCTGAGTACTGGAGTTAAACACTCCACTCTGCCAATGATACCACCACTGTTCTTACCAGACAAAAGGGTTAGCTTTGAGGATACAGAGAGGATGAGGAGAGGAGGAAGGTTAAGTCAGTGTGAACGTGAGCAAGCATGCCCCTGCCCCTCAGAAACTCAGGAAAGAGAGACAGGAGTGATCTTTTAACTTCCTGGTTTCAGGAGATGCTTCAGTAGTGTGTACGGGGTGTGTAGGGAAGGTGAAAGGCAAAACCCAGGGTAAGAGTTCTTCATAACTTTTGGAGCCAATGCTGCCAATCTCTGGTCTGGTCAGGTACCACTACTGGGCTGCTTCTTACCTCAACTTTTGAGGCACCATCCCTTCTGTGTAGGGAATCTGATGTACAGGGCTTTGTGCTTGGATCCCTGCACTCTGTCCTTTGTTTTGGATGGCCAGTAGAGGAAGGGCCCATCTGGAAAGGATAGCCACCATAGCCCCTCCTAGTCAGGGGCCCAGAGCTAAGCAAGGAGCTTCCATATCAGTTTCTAGGACACACTCTGCCAGAGGCCTTGACAAAGAACACTGCCCCTTCAATAAAAAGTTATCTGACTTAATATCCTGTCGGTGCAGAGTCACAGATTAATCCAGCTTCTAAAAAATCCACTAATGAATTTAATTAGTCTTTACTCCATGCTTCTGTTCCTACCTCCCTCCCCCTCCCCAACAATGGAAGCAAACAGAACTTGCTAGGGACTGGGCATGGTGTACTAAACTTCTGTCTATTCAGTATTTGCAACACTCTGCCACCTTGTGTTGCATGCTCTGCAGCAGGTCAGGTGATTCCTGTAGCCAATGAACACCTTCCTAGGTTCCTTCCTCCCTGTGGCCTAGCCTAGACAAGGTAGCCGCTGAGAGGTGGTGTGAAACTCTAGCATAAGTGGAAGCAAGGGCAGGAGGATGGTGAGTTTGCAGCCTTGGCTCCACAGCCAAGCCCTGAGTCAAGAAAACAAACAAAAAGACAGTAGCTTTGAAAGTATCCATCTGCATCTTTTCTCCCATTACCTGGTGTTTTTCAGAATAATCCTTGCTTCAAAGTATCCAGGCTGAATTCCTTGTCCAACCTTATTTCTTGCCCTGATCACTTCGTAGCTTTTAACACTGTTGTTATTATTACTGTGTATACTTGTATGTATAGGCATGCATGTGCTACGACACACGTATAGAGGTCAGAGGACAATTTTGGAAGTCAGTTCTCTCCTTCCACCATGAGTTCTGAATGGAACATGGATCAACAGACTTCCATGGCAAGTGTTTTATCCTACTGTGCCATCTCCCTGACCCATATCTTTTAACACTGTTCCATGGACAACAGACTACACATCTTGGGGTCTCCATAGCTATGTATTGCACCTCAATCTGTTACTCTTTTCCTTTGAGGTAGCTGTGGTATCCATTTCAGCTGCCCTGCCTGGCCAGCTCCCTCTCCCCCACTCGGGGGCTCTTTTATAACAAGACAAAATTACTTTTCCTAAGGAATTGCTTTCCCATGCTCTGCCTTTCTTCAGGGTTCAGCAGGCCCTCCCAGTTGCTCTCTATATTAAGTTCATATTCCACTGTCTGGATCTAGATCTTTTCAACTCACTCAACTTTAAACCAGTCCTCCCAACCAATCCCTCTTTTTCTCCCAGGACAAACTATACACTTTTCTCAACCATATTTTTTCTTTCTTTTTCTTTGTTTGTTTTTGTAGATAGGTTTTCTCTGTGTAGCCCTGACTGTCCTAGAACTCAGAGATCTGCCTGCCTCTGTTTCCTGAGTGCAGGGATTAAAAGACATGTACCATCACCACCCAGCTCAGCCATAAAGTTCATTTATTATTTTTTATTTGGGGGTAGCAAGGTCTTGCTAATGTTTTCTGAACTCCGCAACTCAGATAGATCTTCCTGCCTCAGCTTCCGAAGTAGCAGGGACCACAGGTAGGTGTGTCACTGTGCCTGGCTCTTCCATGAATTTAGTAAGGGTTGGTTGTGGCCCCTCGGCCTTCATTTCATCCCTCTATGTCCATTTCCCTTTCTTCCTCTCCATCTAGGTAAAACATCCTGAATACTTAAGAAGCAAAATTACCAAGCCCCACAAATAATAAATCAGAGCAGGAAATTGAAAAATGCGTTCAGAGCCAGGTGTGGTAGCCCATGCCTGTAATCCTAGTACCCAGAAAGCTGAAGCAGGGGCATTTGTTTGAGTAAGATGCCAGTCTGGGCTAAACATAGATACCTCAAAAATTCAAAAGAACTGGGTGGTGGTGATGCACTAGTTTAATCCCAGCACTTGGGAGGCAGAGACAGGTAGATCTCTGTGAGTTCAAGGCCAGTTGGTCTACAGAGCGATTTCTAGGACAGCCAGGGCTGTTACACAGAGAAGTCCTGTCCCAAAGGAAAAAAAAAGGAAAAAAAATAAAATGACATCTGCTGTTTGGGACAAACCAAGGAGCTTTTGCCTACATTAGCTCATTTAGCCCTTGGCAACAGCCCTTACTTAGGAGTAGTTAGGTAGGCCCGTTTTCCACAGGGTAGTGACGTCCCTAAATTCTAAGGCGGAACTAGGTTTTCTACCTGAAAGGCCATGTTCTTAAAATCTGAAGGGACCTCTATTGCTACTTCTAGGCTGTAACTGGCAACACATTGATAGCTCTGGAGTTCAGTAGCTACCCCCACTTAGCTTTGCTCCCTTCCTGCAGTCTGGTTTCCCACCATTACCTCTTTCCCTGAGGATGTGGTGGCCCCAGGCCCCTCCAGAGGGTGCTCAGTGAGCTTTCTCCCAGTGACTGAGGAAATTGGTTCCTTTTGTCAGCCCCCCTCCTCCCCCTGCCTCTCCCCTTCCTCTCCTATATTAGGGCTTCTGTAGTGCTTTTCTTGCTACATAACCACAACCCAAAGTGCTGGGCGGGGTGACGCTGGTGGGGGACAGAGCACTCCACCCCTAAGGGCCCCGAACCCAGGAGAGGAGTTTCTTCTCAGCTATCAACTGGAACTCTCCAGCTCCCATAACCCTGAGATGGTGGTGGTGGTAGGGCATAATAGTGGGCCTGACACCCGTGCCCTCTGGAGGTCATCTGAAACTTATGCTCTATGTGACTGTTTTCTGGTTTTCAGACTTATTTCCTCCTTGGGTTTTCTTGTTTTGTTTTTAATATGTCTCTCCTTTATTTTTTTTATTGATTGTTTTTTTGTTTGGGGAAGGTTTTTGGTTTGGTGTTTTGAGACAGGGTCTAGCACAGGGTGGCCTCAATGTGCTGTGTAACCTAGACCTTGAACTTCTGATCTTCCTATCTCAACAAGTGTCAACGTGCCTGTTTTTATGCAGTGCTGGGAATTGTAACCCCAGCTTTTTTTCCCCTGGCCTGGAAATCACTGTGTAGACCTGGCTGGTCTCGAGATCCACCTACCCCTGCTTCCCAAGTGCTGGTATTAAAGGTGTGTCTCACCACCGTGCCCACTTTTACCCAGTTTGCATGCTAGGCAAACAGTCCACCAACTGAACTGTATCTCCAGTCCTTGTTGTTTTTTTTTTTTTAAGGCAGAGGTCTTGCTATATAACCCAGGCTGGCTTTGTACTCAGGGTCCTCAAGTCTCAACCTCCTAAGTGTGGGGATTAATTGCATGCCCAACCATACCCAGTTTAGGAACCTGGATTTTTTTGCAAATAAACATAGAGAAACCCCAACCTTGCAAAACCTTTCTTTTCCCTCCTCCCCCTTCCTGATTTCATCCCTAGTGAAGGTGGCAGTAGACAGAAAGGGACAAAGGAGAAGGAGCTGACAACATAGCTGTGGCTGGAGCCACTTTTCTGGGTACTCACTCAAGAAAAAGGATTCAATTGGCTGATTGGAGTGCAGCCCTAATTGGGACAAGGTTGTGGGTTTGAGTTCTGTAGACGGCTTAGTTCTGCTCTGTTCAGGACTGCACACTTGATTCCTGACTCTGGGCCTCTGGCGCTTAAATAGCTACTGGTCACATGGTACGGCAGGCGCAATCTCCTCCGCACTTAACCAGAGGAAAGGCTGTTTTTTACGTAGAGGGGACAGCTGTTCTGTTCCTGGGGCAGCTTCCATTTTGTTTGTGGCTGTTGGGGGAGGGGCGGTGAAGGAGTGGGAAATGACATGAAGGAAATTGTCATTTCCTTTCCAAAGAATTCCAGAAAGGTTTCATGGAGAATGAGGTATTTCAGGAGTGACAGTTGGCTCTGAGAGGATGAGGAACTGGAGGAGAATTGTGCTGTGTGGCCCAGCTGACCATCTGGCCCCCATGTTTCTTGGCATGTGTGAAAATGCCATGGGTGTTACCAGCAATTCTGAGAGCCATTGACTGAGCTGATCAAACCTAGATTTAAACTCCCTTGGTAGCGATCGTGGACGTGGCTTTCACCTCAAAGCTGCCCCTTGTGGGGGAGGCCTAGACGGGTGGGCGCTGGAGGCGGCTTAATGTGTTTTCAGTGACAGTCCCAGAAAGGAAGTATCTGTACCTCTAAAGGGGGCCTAGTTATGGTGATGCACCATCATCCTAAACCACTTCTATGCTCCTTGGTTTTGAAGTGCAGTCGGAACGTCAGAGCCAAAGGTGTGTGTGTTTACAGGCGCCCTGGCCTTTTTGCTCCCTCTTGTGGTACACACTCTTGGCAATGCACATCAGACTTCAGTGTATCAACCAGGCATCATTTCCCACTCCAGTAAGATAGATTTGGGAATGGACTTTGCCTGGAGCCATTTGTGTCTTCTGACCTCCACTCACTAGTAAAGCAGTGTCCAGGAGGATTACAGGCCACTGAAGCTGTGGCCTAGCCAAAGGGCTGTGAGAGGACCCTGAACAGAAGAACCTTCATGTCTTTCTCGCCTACCTCTAATAGGGTGTGCCTTCTGGGGTGGTGGCTTCTTTGGTTTCAAGTTCCTGGGAGAGAGAGGTTATTTTGAGGGACTGGGGGGGGGGGAGTGAGTGAATATGCAAATGAGCCTTTCTCCACCTCTCACTTTCAAATCCTCAAACTTTTGAAGGGGGAGGGGGAAATTTCTGGACTGAAAAGTTCCATGGTTGGTTTCTTAGCCTTGTCCCCGTCACCATCACCACCACAGCCACACACAGTCCTTAGCTTCAGGCAGAACCAGATCACCAGAGATGGTTTTCTAAGATCTTCCAGCCCTAGATAGGAGTTTAGATACTTGAACATGAAGGTATATAAAAGAATGCTACTGGAATTACCATTCTCATTTCAAGCTTGTTTCAGGTTTCTACGTTGATGGTTAAAGGTTCCTTGCAATCCAACACAGTGCTCTGGGAGCCCTTTCCTTCTCCACACTTCCTTAGCAGAGTGGACCTACGACTGGGAATCACTCACTCGAGGGCCCGTAGGTCCCATACCTATGCTAGGGTTGGCTCTTTTTCCCTGGGAAGCACACAGTCAAACATCCTTGTTGACCAGCAGAAGCCTGGCCTGCCCAGCCCTCCCCCATCTTCTCCACAGCATTAGCTTGGGCTTGTCATTCTCACCCAGGCAGCTCAGACTACCTGCCCTGAAGGAGCAGGAGGAGGAACCTACGACTGAGTTTGTGGCTTTGCAAGCTGGCCAGACCAGAGCAGCCCTTTGACACACAGAGGCTCTCACGCATATGTCCTCATACTTGGCACACATGCACACACCCCGAATATGCATATATACCTGTGGTCTGTTTGCACACTCACAGCAGACAGACACCTCTGTAATTAGAAATGCAAAAAATAATATCAATTTAACCTCTGAGTTTGTACATTTCTCCTTAACTGCAGTCAGTGTACATTTACTAATATACAGCTTCAAAAATATACAGTGGATGCTCGCAGGCCAGTACCATTCATTCACTCATTGGTTCTTTCTTTTGTTCCTTTCTTTTTTACATTTATTTATTTATTTTTCTTGTTTTGGTTTTGTGTGTGTGGGTATAGGGGCAGTGTGTTCATGTGGGTGCAGGTATGTACTATGCTAACCCACACGTGTGTATATCATACCTATGGAGTCCCAGAGGTCAGCCTCTCAGAATTGTCTGTCCTCCTTGGTATTAGTTTGAGAGGAAGAACTCTCATTACCCTAAAGTTCACAGAATAGGCTACCTGCAGGTCCCAGAAATCCGCCTGCCATATTGCCTGAGCCCTAGGATTATAAGCATGCTCTATTTATTGTGCCTGGCTTTTTTTTTTTTTCATTGAATTCAGGTGTTCATGCTTTCATGCAAAGTACTTTAAAGACTGGGCTGTCTCCCAAACCTGGTTTTTATAACCTATGCTGGTCTTGAAACCACAGTGATCTATCCACCGCAGCCTCTCCAATACTGGGGCTATGAGCATGAGCTACCACGCCTACCACTGCTCCTTTTTTCTTGCATTGATTCCATAAACCAAGCACAAGTCAATAGCTAATAGGGAAGGTAGGGAAATGCAAATAGCACCAGCAAAACTTTGAAAATGAAATGCTGGTTTAGGAAGAGAAAACAAGAAGACAAACAAACCTGAAAGGAAGGGCCCTGGTGAGTGTCCCGGGGCAGGAGCAGAGATGCACAAGTTTCATGCTGAAACAAAGTGGGCTTAGATGAAAGTGATAGCCTCCATTTGATTATTATGAGAATGTTTCCTAAGGGCAGAGAGACTGGCCTGTGGGAGGGCAGGAACATTGGAATGCAGCTCTTGAGGGAACTTAGACTAGGGGAGCCAGACACAAATGGTACTGCAAGGTCTTGCAGTCACTGAGGGATAGGGTCATATACAGGTTTGAGTGGGGCAAGATGGAACTATGGAACCAGAATAAGGCTATTGTCACCACCAGCCCCACTCTCCCATCCCCACAGTTCCACTGGGGATGGACCTCACAGAGAGTTCTCTCTTCCATCCAAAGGAAACTCTACTCTGATGGGTAAAACTGAACTGAGCAACTTCTCCAGGCTGTTTGATGGAGTAGGTGGAAAGGTGTGGGGGCGGAGACTGGGCGGGGCTAGCCCTGTGGGCTAACGGAAAGGAAGTGGGAGAGGCTTGGGTGTCTCCTGTGGAGGAGAGCTAGCGGTCATCAGAGAGGTCACTTGTGGCACCCCTTTTGCTCCCCCATCTGTTCCTCATTTATTTCCCAGCCAGGATAAGGTTTTGCCGCCCTGGCACTACTAACATAGGAGTAAGGAGTTGGGTTGTGTGCTCTTGTGGATAACCTGTGTTCTGGTTCCAGTGGTTGAATCAGCCTGCATGTAGTTATCCACACATTGCAAACACATCACACACTGAAAAGAACCCAAAGGGCAAAAGACCTGGTACCTGGATAAGTGCAAAGGCCAATGTGTTCCTGGTGGAAGATCAGAGCAGGCTGTCGGAGGGAGTCTGTGGAGATCAGGTCTTTGGGAGTTGGCCATGGGTGTGATCATGCTAGAAGCACCCTGAGGCTCTAACAAAGGAGGAGTAGATGCAGGGGAAGCGACAGGCAGCTGCAATGCCTTGCTAGCTTAAGAGGCACTGGGGAGAGACTTCAGCAGACTGAGATTTCCTGGAATATGGGGGCTGGGCCAGCCATAGAGGATGAGGAAGGTTCTGCTGGCCCCTCCCCCAGCCAGGGCTCTCCTCACAAGTTCCCAGGGTGACAGTTCAGTCTTGAAACTGAAAGCAAAGCTAAGGCAAGAGTGCAAACCCACAGGCAGCACAGCACAGAGACGACCCTGTGGTGGGCAGTGGGGGTAGGGTTGCTAATGAGCGTACAAGGCATATGACCTACCAGCCTCTCCCTACCCCAAATGAGACATTTCCTCCTCTGCAGACATCTTTGAGCCAGCTGGTCCTCACTTCTAAGGTAAACTGAGCCCTTGAGCTCCCTGGGTTCTCTCACACCCACACCTACATGAGTCTTTCTCAAGCCAGGATAGTTAATGGAGTTTTTCCTGCTACTGCCTTGTGCCAGGCCAGGTCGTTTCTACTGTCGCTCTGCTGGAAGTCTGTCCAGGCACAGCAGATCCTCCCCAGTCACCAGCTAATCTGGCCACAGAGCTCAAGGAAGTTGTCTTACTCACTGTCTCCGTGTCTCCCTTCTCTTAGGTTGCTCTTGAGGTTGGCTTAGCCCAGCATGCAGTTTTGAGCCTGGCTTAGGCCACACCCACTCCAACTCTGGATATCCTCCACGGAGGCTCAGAGAAGGCGCTACATTTATCCTAAAGTACCTGAATAACATCTCTTCATAAAGAAACCACCGCAGCTCCAGGGAGCCGGGGGAGTGTCACTGTCAGCTCTGGCAGAAGCCAGTATGGCTATTGCCCTGCAGCCCAGTGATTTGGTATTTGAGTTTGCAAGCAACGGGATGGATGACATCCACCAGGTATGGCCTCTGGTAATAAAACACAATCAGCCAATATGGGCAACCAGGGGGACACAGACACACAAACAGCCAGCCTGTGAGTCCAGGGAGATTGATAGCTAACTAGTCAGCAAATACCAATCAGGCACCTGCTATGTTAGAGCACTGGGTCCGTCTGCCAGCCAGCCTGTGCACCAGCTACTCCTAGGTGTCACTGAATGGTCACTCAGGAAGCTCATTGACTACATGCCATTATAGCAGGGGCAGTCACTATGCTGGCCAAGTAATTATTAGGCCAACTGGCTGAGCTGTGAGTCAGCTGGTGAATGGCACTAAGTGGACACTTACATACTACTGAACATCATGTAGGGTGTCTGCTACTTTCCTTCAGCCCCAATGTCACAGTAAGAAAACTGCTGGGACAAATACATGGCAAAGAGGACACTGCCAGCTGGACTTACACCATAACATCTTCAGATGCATAGTTCTAGACAAGTTGGCGGACTCACCCATAAATGTCTTCTCAGACTGAGGATTTAGGATATGACAGAGATGGGCTCTTTGGGCAGGAGGAAGATGGAAAATAGGATAGAATCCTGGTATTCTGGTTCCCATTGCTTTATCCCTTGTGCACTGGAGCCAAGAGGATGCACTTTCTGTGTTGCCAGATATTATACTTACTCAGCTCTTTCACAAGGAAAAAAGAAAGGGAGAATCGAAAGAAAAAATGCTGGGTTTTAATCTCAGTTGGGACACAATGTCACCTGTCAAAGTCTTTCCCCTGCCCTATCTAGCTGCTGAATCCCCAATCTTATCCAAGAGATCTAGCTGAATATTTCCAAAGCTCTGAGGGAGTCCCATGCTCTCTGTCTATGGGAGGGTAGGAAACTCTTACTGGGCTAACCAAAGACTGCCCTCTAGTGAGCTTTAAGCACATTGTACTTTCTGACCTGCTGGGTCTTGAACAAAATAATTCAGCTTTGTTGTCTGTTCTGGGGTATGCAGTCTCGTGGAAGGCATCAAACAAGAAGGGAAGAAAAGTTAAACTTTACCTGGATTCTTAGTGCAACTTTTCATCATTCCTTTCTTTCCAGCTCTGCCAACAGCTATTCCTATTCTTTGTACTCCAAGCACCCCTCTACCCTCAGTGCTGGACAGCCTTTCCTCAGCATTGGACAGCCTCTGGTCCAATTGAGAGAAACTCAAAGCCAAGGCTTCCCTCAGTTGCCCTATTTTCTCCCACTTATCTCTACATCTGCTATTTTTATTGCCTTGCCCAGGTAACTCCTATCCTCTCATATAACTGTTCTTACCTACCTACGAGATCTCAAAAAATTAATCACTCTCTCTCTCCCTTTCTCCATTTCTTCCTCGCTCTCTGCTTCCTTCTATTCCTCCTGCCTCCCTCCTTCCCTCTATCATCCCCCCATCTCTCATTTTTCACAGCTCTCAGATATAACTCTTAAGGTGTCCCCAGCTCTGAAAGCAAATCTTCCCTTCAGAATACCAGCTTCTTAGCTTCCCCACGGGGCAGTCTCCACCCCATGCTTTTGCATTTTCATCTGCCTTTCACTCAACAGAAAACAATCTTTACAGTTAAATGTCAGAAATAGAAAGAATCTAATAACTCATAGATAGATAGATAGATAGATAGATAGATAGATAGATAGATAGATGTCAGAAATAGAAAGGATCTCATAACTCATAAATAGATAGATAGATGTCATAAATAGAAAGGATCTCATAACTCATAGATAGATAGATAGATAGATAGATAGATAGATGATAGATAGATAGATAGATAGATAGATAGATAGATAGATAGATAATGAATATACTTAGGTTAAGCAACAATACATGGGACTGAAGAGGTGGTTCAGCAGTTAAGAGCACTTGTTGCTCTTGCAGAAGACCCAGGTTAGGTTCTCAGCACCCACATCTGGCAGGTCACAACTGCTGTAACTTCAGTTCCAAGCAACTCTTTTCTGACTTCTGTGAGTACCAAACACTCACATGGTACACCTAGATACCTGTAGGTAAAACACTGAAAATTTTTAAAGAAACAAAACATTCATGTCCTAGAAGCTCCTAATGTATAAGCTACCTAATGTAACTTATTCAATGTCAGGGCCTGTTGTGACTACATTATGTTTACTGATCTATCTAAACTATCTATGGGATCAATAATATGGGTTTTATAAATAAGGCCGTTGACACACAAAAAGATTAGGAAACTTTCCTAGAGTCATGGTGCTAGGAAATAACAGACAGTTTAAAATCCAGATAATCTGGCTCTGGATCAGTGCAATCTAATCCAAATTTATGGATTGCTAGAAATGTTCTATATTTGTGTAGTGCAATATAGGACCACTAGTCACATGTTGCTTTAGAGTACTTGCCAAGTAGCCGTGCATTGAGCCCCCTCACCCTTGCTATCAATCAATCCCTCCCCACTAGTGACTCTTCTCATAGACTCAGCTCTAACCTCAGACCATGGACTAACTAACCCAACAAATCAAAAAAAAAAAATGTTTGCCTAGGTTGGGGCTACGGATCGATGGTAAAGTGCATGCATGTTTTGCATATACAAGGCCTGTACTGAACATACACAAAAATACTTGGCTGAGTGCAGGTCCTACAGAGCTGTCATCTCTATTAATCAACATCCCACTTAAAGCATAACCTAGGGGGCTGGCAAGATGGCTTAGCAATTAAAGGTGCCTGCTGCAAAGCCTAATGACCCACATGATGGAAGAAAAGAACCAACTCCAGAAAGTTGATCTCTGACCACCACCACACAAATGCCGTGATAATACCCCACCTTTAAAAAGAACAAAATAAAAAGCGTAATTAAAAGAAACAGCACCTAATGAGGTGGGTCTTGATGTCTGGTAGGGTGGGCTTCTTGGAAGAAATGGATGAGCCTTGACCCACATCTTTTTCTTCTCCATAGCTGGAAGATCCTTCAGTGTTCCCAGCTGTGATTGTGGAGCAGGTCCCCTATCCTGAATTACTGCATCTATACTCGGGACTGGATCTGGATGATGTCCACAATGGCATCATAAGGGACAGGACATTGTGCATGACACAGGATCAGATCCTAGAAGGCGGTATTTTGCTGGCAGGTCTGTTCTTTTTGTGGTCAGGGAAGGTGTATGGTAGAGAGAGGACTTCTGCGTTTAGGGAACAGCAGGCCACTGTGGCTGCTAGTAACCCCACATAATAGGCAAGGCTTCCCACAAAAGACGGGGAAGACATCTCAATCCATTTATAAACTCCTCAGGTGGGGTGGCACAAAGAATGGAAACCAGGTTGGGGAGGGGGATTGGGTGGGAGAGACTCTGGTGTCTGCCCAGCTGTACCACAGAGTCCCTTCTTGGGTTGGCCCTCATTATAACTGTTCTGAAGCCTGACAGAACTATCCTTTCTACCCCCACCCCATGGAACTTGGAACCAGATGACAATGAGTCCACCTCACAAAATGTGTCATCTACTGAAGTCCTATTCAATGTGGAATCTCCCAATGAAGTCCTGGATGAGAAGCAGATCTGTAAGTTTGAACTCGAGTACCTAAATTCAAGGAGACAAAATATTCCACTTCGCATACATACATTGGATTTTCAGACACATGTCCATTAGGTCTAGGTACTTGCATCTATCAATATACATGGGAAGAGATTACAGCCTGGACTGACAGGAGAGGGTCAGAAAGGCACTAGAGACAAGGGAAAGATGGCCAGGAAAATGTTGGTGTTATTTCACCAATTTTTTTGGCAAATATACATACAACAAAACTTAGTCAACTTGAAGGGTACAACTCAGCAGTGGTAAGTGATTTCACATTGTTGAACAGCTATCATGGCCATCTTTAGAGTTCTTTACATCTGACAAAACTTAATGAATAATCCATTACCTGTTCTTTTAAAATATTTTTATTAAAATTTAAATTATACTTTGTGTGTGTGTGTGTGCATATGCCATATCGTATGTGGAGGTCAGAAGACAACTTTTAGGAGTTGATTCTCTCCTCTCATTGTGTTGGTCCTGGGGATCGAACTCAGGTCATAAGACTTGGCAGCAAGTACCTTACCTATCAAACCCTCTCACAGCCCTTGTTGCCTGTTTTTTTTTTTTTTTTTCCCCCGAGACAGGGTTTCTCTGTGGTTTTTTTGGAGCCTGTCCTGGAACTAGCTCTTGTAGACCAGGCTGGTCTCGAACTCACAGAGATCCGCCTGCCTCTGCCTCCCGAGTGCTGGGATTAAAGGCGTGCGCCACCACCGCCCGGCTTGTTGCCTGTTCTTGAAGGCCAAATTCTAAGAGGCCACAGATGCCTATTGGTCTTCCATGGCCCATAGATCCTTAGAAAACCTCCCAGGTGGCACCTCTCAGCTCCTTCTCCAGAAGGTACTCTAATGCTTCAAAAGAGTGCCCCCCCCACTCGATTGTCCTTGCCCAAGGTGGGTACTATGACATAATTGAAGACAAAAAAATCTCTGAGGCTAAAAGAAATTTCTTCCCTTGCCTCTCACTAATATTGAGCCAGGACTCAACAAATAATGATCATGGCACATGACTTACCATTTCTTAGTTTCCGTATCAGGAAAGCAGAGAAATTAGGCTTAATGATTTCTGAAGTCCTTTTGAGTTGTCGTTGAGTGGACATTCAAATCCTTTATCTGAATGCAACCTAGACCTTCCCCACTACTGGCAGTCAGCAGTAATTGTAGCCATTGTGATTGGGGTCGATCAATGTCTACAGCTCTGCAAATGTTTCCCCATTTCATTGGGCAAGACCCCCAAGATAGCTTTAGGTGTATCCTATGTCTGGGGCTACAGAGAATGGCATCCCCACCATCCCCCATGCTGACCACTTTGCTCTGGAGCCACAGCACTAGAGATAAGTGGGGGGGGGGGCTATCTTTGCCCTCGGCTTTGCTCACCATGACCCTTTCTTCTTGCAGTCAGCACACCTGAAATACTTCCAGACTCAGACTCTGTACAGGCCATCAGTCTGCCCAACTTCCTGTTTTCTGCCACTGAACCTGAAGACCCGAAGAAGACAAGCGATACTGGTGACCAGAAGGAACAGTCTCTGGAGGAGAGGGTCTCCAGAGAGGAAAGTCCTAAGAAGATCGGGAAGTCAAGGAAAAGAAGTAAGGCTTTGGGAGTCTTCTTTGCTGGAGGAAGTGTTGGGGGACTGGGAAGCCCAAGGACTTAGTGGCTTGGGGCTCACAGATGCCTTAAGACTTTGGTCCAGCAGGGATGAACTAAAGGTCACTGTTTTGTAAGTCTTGGATTCACTAGGTTTTCATCCCAAAGCCTGGCCTTTCTCCTGCAGCTCCTATCTGTTTAGCACGTTCATAAACTCCTCTAAGCAATGCCAGTAGTTTCAGTTGATTGGATCCTAGGTTGGGTGTTGGGACACCAGGTCTAGCCTCTGGGCTAGTTCCTGGACTTCAGGGACCTTCACTTATAAAAATGAGTCATGCTGTATGCTTATCTAGCTTCTATTGCACTTATGAAACAGGCCATCTATGCAAGGACTTTGGGCTTTCCCAAGCCCCTGTGTTATTGATTTACTTGGGGGATGGCTGCTTGATATTGCATCAGTACGCCTATTCATCTTTCTGTACTACACACTGGCCTGCACCACAAAAACACCTGTAGGCTGTCTTCCATTCGAAAAGTTAGGTCAGGAATGTCTGCCCTGGTTTTTTTCTAAAGGTACTTTTGCAAACCTTGTATCTTCCTATGTGGTAGCCTTGATGTGGGGTTCCCTTTAGAGACTGAAATGGATGGTGCAGATGCCTGTTCCCTGTGGCTGTGGGGAAGGGTTGGACCTCCTGCCTTAGTGACCTGGCTTGCCAGTGGTGGTTGGTCCTGTCATAGCCAGCTTGCCCAGCTAACTTTGAACTCAGCTTTCTGCTTACCCACTTTCTTCTCACAGGCCGAAAGACAAAGAACAACCGAAGTACCTCACCTGTCACTGATCCCAGCATTCCCATACGGAAGAAATCCAAGGATGGCAAAGGTATGGCTGGGGCTCAGGTGAGGTGAGCAGGCTGCCCTTTAATTTCAGAGTCCTGAGCTGCCCCTAACTGTCTACCCCTCTGCAGGCAGTACCATTTATCTGTGGGAGTTCCTTCTGGCCCTTCTACAAGACAGAAACACCTGCCCTAAGTACATCAAGTGGACCCAGCGAGAGAAAGGCATCTTCAAGTTGGTGGATTCCAAGGCTGTGTCCAAGCTGTGGGGCAAGCAGAAAAACAAGCCTGACATGAACTATGAGACCATGGGGCGGGCTCTAAGGTAGGAGTTGTAGAAACATAGAATTCATGCCCTGAGGGATTACCAAGATCTTCCTATGCCCAAGGAGGCTCTTCCATTTGAAGAAAGGCCTGCCCAGTCCCCTCTAGGATGTGGATCTAACGTTCCCTTTTTCTTCTTCTTCAGGAATCCTTGTATCTCTGTATTGAAAATGGTATTTAGCTCCACACACACCCAATCTCCTCACATTGTGGAAGCCAGAGATGGCCTTGAGTTGTCCCAGATGGGTTGTCAGGCCAGGGAGCTGTCGAACTTCTATCACCCATCCCTTTGCTCCTTCCCCCTCTTCACTCACTGTCCTCAGCCCCAAAACAGTATTGGGGTTGGCACTCAAGACCCCTTTTTGTACATGTGTTAGACTGGAAAAATTTGTAAAATGTCATGCAAAGGTCTTTGTGTACAAGATTCCTCCCCACCCCACTCTTGGACTGCTCCTCCCCAGCCTGCCTGAATCCCATGCTTGTCCTGCTCTAGAGACTAGCATGGACAGATGTAGAGACAGGGCCTCCTCCTTATTCAACTCTGGTAAGCTCACCAATCCACTCTTTGGCCTTCCAGATATTACTACCAAAGAGGAATCCTGGCCAAAGTAGAAGGGCAGAGGCTGGTATACCAGTTTAAGGAGATGCCTAAAGACTTGGTGGTGATTGAAGATGAGGAGGAGAGCACTGAGACACCTGAAGCCCCTCCCCAGGCTTCTACTTCTTCCACACCCTCTACCAGCACCATCCGGAGAGCCAGTTCCAGGGTCTTAACCAGAACCTCCCCCCAGGACAAGGATAGCACTTCCTGGGAGAAGCCAAAGGTTCAACATACTGGTCTCCAGCCATCTGCAAGTCTGGAGTTAGGACTGTCTGTGGATGAGGAGGTCCCCACTACCTCCACCATGCTTGTCTCTCCACTACAGAGCCAGGCCAAGCTTACCAAAACTGTGAGGTAAGGGCACCAAAGTAATTGGAGTCTTTCTTTAGTCCCTTTATGTTGGATGTAGAGGGTCAGTTGTCACCTTCCTGGGAAGCTCTGCTGTGTGTCCAGTTTTTGCAGGATCTTCACAGAACTCCCTGAGAAGCAAGCAGGGCACTTACTGGTCAGGAGGGGAATGATGGGGCTGAGAGAGGGTTCAATGGTTAAGAGTGTGAACTGCTCTTGCAGAGGACCCAGGTTTGGTTCCCACACATAAATTGGGTAGCTCATAACCGCCTGTAACCAGTCCAGAGGAGCTAGCACCCTCTTCTGGTCTCACTGGGTATGGTATACACACACACACGCAAATAAAAATTAGCAAAGTTATTTTTAATCTTAAAAAATGCAGTTAAAAATAAATCTTGAGAGAGAGAGAGGGAGGAAGTGAGGGAGGAAGGGAGAGAGGTGACTTGCCTGGGGTCACATAGCAGAGTAATCCAAAGCAAACACTTCACTTGGGGGAGGGGCTTTTGCTACAAGATATGACTGGTCTTGTGACTTCAGAGTGTGTCCTCAGGAGCCATCTGGGGCTTCTACATCTGGACCCATGCCATTAAGTCTCTTCTACTTCACAACGGAGTATGTACGTTGCAGACATAAAACTGCCTTCCATACCTCTTGGAAAGCACTCACTTTCTTTGATGCTAAAGGGCCTACAGTTCTCTCTGAAAAGATTGGATTTTTGGTTATGTCTATACCCCATGGTTTGGGCCATGGGGACACTTTTCAGAGGAGGAGAAGCAGTTGAATAGAATGTAGAGGAACATGCACTTTAAGTTTCATAAGGCTTGCATGCAAAGTCCCTGCTCCAGTCTTTACTAGTTCTGTGGGCTGTGGACTGTGTGCCTCAGTTTCTTCAAACTGATGCATATTATATTATATTATATTATATTATATTATATTATATTATATGATGCTTATTCAGTTCATGGGTGGTTTTGAAGTTTGAATAGTATCAGTCTTCTAGAATAATGCCTGACCTATACAAATTAACAAATATTAGCTAGAGTAATAGAGGCACAACTGATGTACAACTCCATTCCTCTTGTGCCCTCATTCTTAGCCAGCTAGAGTGCTTCCTGCCTTAACCAGCTTTGTTTTCTGTTTCTTCTCAGTACTACTTCAGTGCCCAGTAACATCCACCTAGGAGTAACCCCTGTGGGACCGGGCTCCACTGTCACTCTGCAGACCATCCCACTGACTACGGTGCTGACCAATGGGCCTCCTGCCAGTACTACTGCTCCCACTCAACTCGTTCTCCAGAGTGTTCCACAGGTGTCAACATTCAAGGACACCTTCACTTTGCAGGCCTCCTTCCCCCTGAACACCAGTTTCCAAGAGAACCAGGTGGCAACCCAAGGGGCTCCATTGATCCTCAGTGGCCTCCCTCAACTTTTGGCTGGGGCTAACCATCCAAGCAACCCAGTACCATCCCAGGTCATAGGTGCTGGCTCAGCAGGGCCTAGCTCTCAGCCCCCTGGGACTGTCATTGCTGCCTTTATCAGGACTTCTGGTGGCACATCAGTGCCTGGGGTAAAGGAGGGGCCCTTGAGGTCCCCCTCATATGTGCAGGGTGTGGTGACTGGGCCTCCCGTGGAGGGGCTGTTGGTTCCTGAAGAGACCCTGAGAGAGCTCCTGAGAGATCAGGCTCATCTTCAGCCACTTCAGAGTCCGGTGCTTTCAAGGGGTTCCCATAACCTGAGCCTTGTGGGGAACCAGACTTTATCTCCCCCCAGCCGCCCCACTGTTGGGCTAACCCCAGTGGCTGAACTTGAGCTCTCATCAGGCTCAGGGTCCATGCTTGTAGCTGAGCCTAGTGTGACCGCATCTGGGAGCCTGCTGACCACATCTCCAACCCCCGCCCCTTTCTCCCCATTCAATCCCACTTCCCTTATTAAGATGGAGTCTCCTCATGACATATAAAGAAAGGGATCACAAATATGACCTACCAGGCAAATTTGTGAAGCATTTTCATGTGGACTTAAGTAGGTAGAATACCTGCCCTTACATCTAGTGGGGTGTGATACATTTGATACCTGGTCCTCCAGGCCTGTCTTGACATCACCATGATCCAACTATGCCCAGCTCAAGCATCCCTTGACATCGGGCCATGGCCTTCAAGAGCACTGGGGAGTTGTTATGCTCTTGGAAGGATAATGGGATAACTTGCTGATGTAGGGAAGGCCCCAAGCCAGGAAACACCTTGTGGCCAGAGCTGGTCAGAGGCCACATGAGAAGAGTCAAGCCTGGTTATACTTTGTTATCTATAGTCCCTACACAGGGAACTTACCATCCCATATGTGAATATCTTCGTGTGTATTTGTGTGCACTTGTAGGTCTGTGCCTTCATTTCTTTGAGGAGGATAGGATGTAGATGTCAGGTCTTTTCTTCAAGTGTGTGTGTGTGTGTGTATCCGTCCGTCCATTCCTAGGTCAGCCACAGACATGAGGCAGTTTTAAGAGAAAGTGCTATCATCTATCTATCTATCTATCTATCTATCTATCTATCTATCTATCATCTATCTATCTATCATCTATCTATCTCCTCTCTCTCTCTCTGTCTCTCTCTGTCTCTCTCTCTGTCTCTCTCTCTGTCTCTCTCTCTCTGTCTCTNCTCTCTCTCTCTCTCTCTCTCTCTCTCTCTCTCTCTCTCTCTCTCTCTCTCTCTCTCTCTCTCTCTCTCTCTCTCTCTCTCTCTCTCTCTCTCTCTCTCTCATAGCCACAATGCCATTCTGAGACTAGAAAGTACCAGCTGAATGTCCCCAGTCTGGATAGATGTCATGGAGATGGAACAGGTCTAGGTAGGAGAGCTTCAATGGGCGCATATGCCGAGAGGACATTGCTAAGGGACAAGAGGCCACATATGCTAACAGTATAGCAGGATGGAAAAGAAGCACACCTAGCCTTGGGAGCAGTTGTTTGCCATAGTCACCTTGCCATCAGGCTGGAACCTGAAGTACTTTGCCCAAGGTTGTGGGGCAAAGCACTTACCTATAGTCAGCCCCAATTATAAAGTCCCTAGGCAGGTCTGAATGAACTGAACGTTTGTGGCCAGACCTTTGGCTGTGTGTGCGATCATCCCTATGCTTGACAGTAACCTTTTTTTTGGCACAGCGGTCCTCATTCCCTGTCTCAGGTTCCCTCTTCATTCCGTTTGAGATGTTCCACCTGTCACGAGTTGCTGAGGCTAGTGGCGTGGCAACCCAGCTCCAGCTACACAGTGCTCTCTATCCCGCCCTCTCCCTCTCAGGTGGACCATTGCTTTTCATTTTTAGCTATCAAACCTAACCCAATTCTCTGTTCACCAAGAAGACAAGAGCTAGTACAGATGAGTTCCCATAGCTCCTGTCGGCACAATTCGACTCTGCTTCTTGTCTGTTCCTGCCGCACAGGGTTCTGATCTCTCTTAAAGTCAGCCTCTCCGCCGAGGGCCTCCTTCTCCCTTCCTTGAACCTGCTTGCTTCTCTCCTACCAGGTGTAGGGGCAATGCTTAGAGATGTGAGGCCCAGAAGCACCTTTAGCCTCTGGTAAATTTGGTTAATGTGAACCAGTGCTCCAGGACCTTTGCTATGTCCTTTGTGCCAAAGCACCCACTTGACCTAACTACCTCCCTGGCTGGTCATCATTCTCTCCTACTGTTCTAGCTCCTTCCCTGTGGGGGTGGGGGGCATCTGTGGTTATGTACGTGCATTTGCTACATTCCCAGCAATTGGCACTGGAATATCTGTGCTAATAAAATCAGCTTATGATGACACGCTCTCGATGGTTGGAAATAAGCATCTTGAGAAAAGGTCACCCTTGTTGTTGCTGTTATTGTTGCTGTCATATTTGGGTTTTAGTTTTTTGAGACAATATCTCATATAGCTTGTTGGCTTCGAACTTGCTACGTAGGTGAAGGTGACCTTGGAATTCTGGTTCTCTTCATCCTCCACTTTGTGAGTGCTATCATTGCAGGCGTGTACCACCATGCCCAGTTCGTGTTGTTCTGTGGATCAAACCCAGGACTTTGTGCATGCTCATCGATTGTGCTACACTCCCAGCTCAACCAGTTTTAGTGAGCACAAAGGCACGCTGTGAGCTGAGATCGTCCTACAGCAAGCTGGAATCTAATATCTGTATACACTTCCTAGCTCCAAGGAAATTAATTATCTTAAGGCCATCGACACTTTTCATAGCACTTCTATACCTATTGTGCTTTCTGTTTCTGTGTGGGCTTCTCATCATCTCTTTATATGTGGGTGTTCTCCTGGGGTCCCACCATTGTCATGGGCCAGTTCTTTTGAAATGAGTTATTGAATCCAGAGCCTACTTTTCTAAATCCCTGGCCCACGCTCTAGTTAGCTGCTTCCTGACCTTCTAGACTGGAATTCTCCGAGCTGTCCCATGGCTACCTGCACTTGACCCTGTCCCTCTCCCTCATCTCCTGACATCTGGCCTGTCTTTCTTCCAGAGCCTCCAGCCCAGCTCATGCTGCTCACCTCCCCTTCCTGTCCAGCACTTCCCATCTTGCAGGTCACTTCTTCTGTCCTTCTTCTGCCTTCAATGAGTCCTTGCCCGCAGGTAGGGCCAGTATTTAAAATACGCATCCTCCAGGCTTTTCTAGAGGTTTAGCATTAACCCTTTAGTTTCTTAAATATGACATGGTCCAGGGTGTTTTGTAGGAATTGGGGAGCTGTGGGCAGTAATTCTAGACAGATCCAAAGTTTGATATCATCTTCTCCAGGAAACAAAGCTCAAGTGTGGCCCTTCACTATTGGGTGTTGTCTAATACTCCCCACCGCACGCCAAGGCACTACTCCAAAAGGATTCCATGGTCTTTGGACTTGTTACTGTCGTAAATTCCCACCTATGCTTTTTCTTTCCTGGGTTCTGTTCAACCAAATGTTCTCTCTCCTCACTAACAACTAAAAATTGTCTCAAGAGTGAATTCGGTGGAAGCCCAGCTTAAGTTTAATTCTTAAACTTGTAACTGCCACTTGCAGGCAATGACAAACAGCCTGTGGCATCTCTATAGTAATCACAAACTGTTACGTAGGCCTGAAGTTTAGATCCGGACCTATTTAGTCTCCTGTGTGTGTTAGCTCCTGAGGGATAGGCATCACTGTGGCACCCACAAAACTGGGCACACTATAAAGCAGATGAGTATCAGTGACTAGTCATAGTCACTGATTGATCTGATGAAAGATGGGTACCAAATTTAGGGGTAGCTGTCCTCCCCTCTCCTCAAATAGTTACCCCAGGTGCTTCACTGCCCTGGGCCTGCCATTCCTGCCTCAGTGCCTCTACAGTACACTCCATCCCCTATCTTAACACCCAAGATTTGTATTGCTTTGAACATCCTCTGATCCTGAAGACACCTCCCTGTCTGGTTTCTTTCCTACTCAAAGTGTTAAACTATCTTACCTGTTAACTAACCCTTGCTGACAAGAGTTATGGAAGAGGCTGGAGGAGAACCTCAGGAGACAGATTTACTTTAACCAGAGTCAGATGGCAGCCATACCCCTGCTTTTGTGATGGCCTAATGGAGTCAGGAGTCAAGTGATGATCCGCACCTCCCAGCGACTGATAAGTGTTTCCCTCCTCCTGACTTCCACAGCACTTTGTATATACCTCTTATTGTAGCACAATGTATGTAGTTCTTTAATTGTGTTTATGTACGTTTCCCCTCCAATAGACTGTGAGCTCCTCCAGGACAGGGGCTGTGTGCTAGTCAGTGATGTATCCCCAGCACCTAGCCACAGTGCCTGACACACAGTAGGTGCTCAATAAATGTTTATTGAAAGGATGAATGAGTCCAGATCCCAATTGTGCAACCTCCTGCCCTACAGGGCAGCAGGAAGAGGACAGGCAGGGTAATCCATACTCGGGAACTATCAGTGTATATGTTGTTTTGAGAGCATTGAGGAGGCCATCTCATGTAGCCCAAGCTATGTGACCAAACATGTCCTCCTCCTGTTCTGAGATTTTGGTGTTTGCCAAAACCCATTTATTTAGTGCTGAAGATGGAGCCCAGGGCTTCCTGTATACTGATCCACATCCCTAGTCCCTGCCACAGCGTTTTGACCCATCATATAACATTTCAGGAAGCTACTCCCTTTACCCACGTGTTTATCTACTTTTGTATTCACAAGGAACACAGAGTTGCTTTCAACTACGCTTTCTGACAGGCGACTCCCAAACGAATGCCACTGCCTCCTTTCCAGCAACTCCTCATCCCTGGGCGGAACTGAGGTAGATCACCCCCCTCGGGCGGGGACAAACAAGTTTTTTTCTGACGGTCGGTCACAAGCTTGATAACTGTACTTTATCAAAGGCAGTTGCCTAGAGCTTTGGAGTCTCTGCGCCCAGGGTGAGCAAACTTTGGGCTCCCAGGCGCAGCAGCCTCTAGCTCATCTGTCGCCTGTGCCAGATATGGAAGCTAATATCCAGCAGGTGGCGCTGTGGCACCAGGGTCGGTGGACCAGTAAGGCGGAGCCCGGGAGGGAGGGACGGCCAGGGCGTGGCCCACCGCTCCTAGAGGAGCGGGCTAGGCGGGTGTCTTCCTGTCCCTAGAACACGCTCCCTGATTCCCAACTTCTTGGGAGGCTTTGAATCCCGCAGACAACCTCCCTCGCTCTGGAGCTTCGAACTTTCCCCTTGGTCCCCTTTTCTCCCCGTGCAGAATTCAGCAGTCCGTGGGGTGTCTCCTTCTCATTGGCTAACCGTTCCCTGGCCCCGCCCCCAACCTCGCGTACCCGCAGGTGAGAGAGACTGCTGGCCTCGGCTGGCTGCAGCCTCCCTAGAGCAACAAAAGCGAGCCCGGGGCCATCACCAAACCCGCGACAGGCCCCGGATCTGATGCGCCTCTCCTTGGCACGTTCACGAACTTTTATTTCTCCCTTGAAACGGGAGAACGATCTGTTCTCCATTTGCTTGCAGCTCGAACCTAAGCTCCTGGAAGAGGAGCCCTGAGCCTGGGAGGAACACGCACCCAGTAGCACCCAGCAGCTCATCCTTGCAGTGGCCGCCCCCCCCACCAATATGGAAACTATCCCTCTAAAGAGGGGTAACAGAACTAGGCCTGCCCTCCTTCTGAAAATAGCGTGCCTGAACATTTGGTAACTCCCTTATAGTGAGTGGTCCAGGATGCCTTGGGCAGACCTGACTCTTTGAAAACACGTCAAGACTCGACACAGTAAAATGACAACAGACTTCCTGACTAGACCAGATTATGAAAGGGGCAACTTATTGACCAGTTCACCACTCCCCGACTTTATATCATCTAGGTAGGGATCAGGCATGAGAATGCAGAAGCTGATAGGCTGCTTTCAACACCAGAAGAAGACCATCCTGGCAAGATCAACATTAACTGACCTTGGCACAGAAGACTAACTCAGCTAAACTCTTATTTTGTTCTCTATAAAGTCTCATCTATCCAGAGTTTGATAACTGGCAAGATTAGGCTCTCAAGCAAGGTGTACAGTAGTGAGCCGTATTAGCTCTTCCCTGCCCCACACAGGAAAGGACTCCAAGAACTTTTAATTAAGAGGCCACTAGCTGGGGCTGGAGAGATGGCTAAATGGTTAAGAGCACTCACTAGCTGCTCTTCCATAGGACTGGGGTTCAGTTCCCACCCACACAAGCATGGCAGCCCACTCCATTTCCCTGGGGATCTGACACCTTCACACCAATGTACATAAAATGAAGTTAAAATGAATTATTTAGGAGGTTACCGGCTTTAGAATCAGCCTATGCTTCCAGCCTTGATCCTTATAACCTGACAATGGTCTTCAGTTAATGTGTGGATAAAAGAGCCTATAATAAGCATGAAAATATGTGAAACTGTTGACTCTTCTTAAAAAATTCTCTCCGAGCCTTTGCTTAGATTGTGCCCTCAATCCAAACATCATTCCATACTAACTATTTATTCTAAGTGTGCACCATTCATCACCTCTCCTAGGCCATCTGTTCCAATCATCCAGGTCCCTTGTCCTTTGAGCTCCCACAGCATTCTGGGCCCATCTGAATACTGTTAAGCCACAATGTAGCTTCTGTAACCTACTGACATGCCTGACTTCTGAACTCCAAGGGTTTTTTTTTTGTTGTTATTTTGAGACAATGTCTCGTCTGCATAGCCCAAACTGACCTCAAACCTGCCTGCCCCTGTCCTTCAGAGAAAGGGGATTACAGGCATGCAACATCACACCTTGCTTGTTGTTTTGCTACAGGGTCTTGCCATATAGCCATGGATGCCTTAGAATTCACAGCAATCCTTCAGCCTCAACGCCCCACTCCCCCAAGGCTGGGATTATGAGCATGTGCCACTATGTATGCTTGCCTTTTTATTGCAAGTTTCAAATAGAGGACAGACCTGTATTAGAAACACTATGGGCTGTGTGGGATGGCCTGCAATCAGAAAGCAGGGAAAGAAACAAGCAGTGAGGCAGATTAGTGAGCCTCCTGTATCTGGGAAGAATCAAGCCAAAGCAAGTTTCCAAGGTGTGGGCAAGGAGAGGGACTTAAGTTTACCTCTGGGGAATGGGCGGACTCCAAAAACCCAGCCACCCCATTGCTCTGGCCGGCCCACTCAAGCCACAGTGAGAGGCCCCACAGAGCTTCAAAGTTTGTAGGATCCAGACCTTCAAAAACATCTTCACTTAAAGAATAGCAGACACATTCTGGGGCCTGCAGACAGAAGTTTAGCTTCTGGTTATTGAAAAGTGGGAATAATCATAAAACTAGGGACTGGTGCCTTGCCTTTACTTGTCTGTCGTTGGCAACTAGAACCATGGGCAGG
The DNA here is from genome assembly GCF_014885135.2 of Alexandromys fortis. Lineage (NCBI taxonomy): Eukaryota > Metazoa > Chordata > Mammalia > Rodentia > Cricetidae > Alexandromys > Alexandromys fortis. The sequence goes on from NW_026068104.1 coordinate 278,574, forward strand.
CAGCACTACTCAGGTGGGAAGGTAAGGCACTGGGACAACAGTGAGGATGCTGGCAAGGGTAAGGACAGGGTAGGGAATTACACAGCTCAGCCAGGTGGGCAGTCCCAGCAGGCAGATGATTTCTGACTGTCCTAGGGAGGATCACACCCCCACCCAGCAGGCAAAGGGGGCTGCTCCCCTACTACTGTTACTCTGGTTGCTAACAAGAAATGCTCCTTCCACATCCCCAAATCAAGGCAACCCCAAGTTGGACTATTTTACCCTTGTGGGCAGGGGCCCTGGGACATGCCCCCCCCCCCCCGTCCTTCCTTTCCAGATTCCCACCTGATCTAATGACCGAAAGCTCTATTCTGCCTTGCCTTCACCCACCATGTCCCTAGGGACCATTCAACACCCCAAAAGCCACAAAGGGAGGAGAGTGAGGACAGGAGACAAAGGCCCTGACACAGGTTTTTCAGTATGCAAGTGTTTTTGACTCCACAGCCAGTTGCTTAAAACGAAACATAAAGGGCAGCCAGAGTACACACCAAAATGCAAAACAAAGTAAAGGCAAACAAAAAACAAAATAAACCACACAGTATCATAAATCTCAACAAAAAATTGAAATCCAAGCCCCCTCAACTTTATATATATATACATATATATGTATATATATATATATATATAGTTAAAAAGGGAAAACAATTGTTCAAAACCAATTGGGCAGGATATGGCGGGGTTGTCCTACAGAAGAGGGCCCAGAAAATCCCCATGGGAACAAAAATCACACACAGTTAAAAGAAACAATGCTCCTAAATGGGTCAGGAGCCTCCAGAGAACAGATTGTCCCATCCCCAAACTGGCTTTTTTTTTTTTCCTTTTTTGTGTCTTTTTTTTTCATTTTCTTCTTTTGTTGTTGTTTAGCACCTGTACAATAAACTGTACCATCTCCATCCAGAGCCAACCACAGCAAGGCCCTCCTGCCTTTTGATGGTACATACTCAAAATAACCATCTATAGAAAAATAAGAAGAGTGGGAAAGACAATGCCATGGAGGGCGGGGCCATGGAAACAACCCAAGCTCCTCCTCCTCCTTCCCTCCCTCCCTCCCTCCCTCTGCCCTGTAACAGGTCTAACACTAGGCTTCTCAAGGCCCACAAGCCACTCGCACAGCTACAAGTCCCCAAGTGGGCACAGAGCCAGACTAGAGACTTGTCCCTGCCCTTGCCTAGTCAGCCTCAGGGTCCCTTACAGATTCCAGAGGAGAATCAGAGACTGGTGGAGGAGACAGGGAAAAGGGTGCTGGAAGTCTGTGGTAGGGGTGGCAAGGCAAAGGCTGGGAGGTGAAAGGCTCAGTATCTCAAGATGGGGAGCCCAGGGAGGTAGGGTGAGGCAAGGAGGGGTACAGGGCAAAAGATGCCAGAATAACTCCATACTGTGCACTCTGAGCAGAGCAGTATGAGGGAGGCCCCCTCACCCCTCAGGCTCATTCTCAATCTGCCTTTATTAGAGGAACTCAGGAACCCCTCTCCCTAGTAAACACTAAGATGGCAGAGCTGCTACAAAGGGCAGGGGTGGGGCAAAACTGGCATGGGGTGGGGGAGCACCAAAGGCCAGGGATTTGACCCCAGTTCCCCAGCTCTGGGCCAGCAGCAGCCAGGATGTTTAGTTGTGTGATGATGTCCCCTATCCTTCCTCACCCTGCTCCCTCCCCAGCTGGGGGAAGGACAACCTGGGAATCAGTTTCATAGAGGGACCGAGCATCCCCAAAGCTTACCCAGGAAGAAAAAGGAAAGGAGGTAAAGAAAGTCCCTCAAAACAACAAGTTGTCTCAAATTGTCACAGTGATACAGACTTATCAGAAACCAATGAAACAATACAAATTAAATACTAATAAAATAAATACTATGGAAGACAGAAGAGTACGGAGAAATGGGGAGGGGCACTCAGAGATTTGGGCTTTTCTCATTTCTCCTTAGGACAGGCCACAGTCACCCAGGCCCATTTGGTCTTGGTCATAAGCATAGAAGCCAGTCCCAGGGACCCTGGTGCCACCTCCCACCACCTCCACACCTCTTGTCTTCAGAAGTGGAGTTCCACTTTCCACCCCATCACCAACCACAACATGGAGATGAGAACTAACTGTAACCCAAAGAAAAAAGCTCCAGTCACTAATGCTGGCATTGATAAGGCGGCTTCTTGTTGGTCCGTATTATTGCCTCATTCTGCAGTCTGGTGCTCGGTGGGGGAGACATGGGCGGTGGGGAAAGGGTGAACTCGGAGAAAGAAGAACGCGGAGGGCTGTTTCGGTCAACTGCTCCAAGACTGGTATTCCACCTCAGACCCTAGGAGCCGCAGCAGCTCTGGCTCGTACTGCACCAACTCCACAGTCTCAGAAGAGCCTGGGGGAGATCTGTCCTCCAAGCTTCCAGGCCTCTCAGCTGGGGTCAGCAGCTGACTTGAGGCCACCTGCCGGTAGAACTCGGCCTTGGGCAGGGTGGTGACTTCCAGGTGTGGAAACCGGGCCTGAAAGATTCTTGAGGAAAGCTTCAGCCTCTTCAGGACATCGGAGAAGAGGAACCAGTTGCAGGGTCTGGAAAGATAACGATGGAGTTAGGGAAGCAGGTTCAGGAGGAAGGGTGGGGGCCCCAGAAGCATTATAGATGGCTAGGAGACCAAGTGACCCCCCCACTCCCATACTTCTGAGACTCTCACCGCTACCTCCCAGGAAACCACAAGTTTCTGGGATGAGGCTGGGACAACATAATACCTGCTCCAGCTTCTGAGGTCAGTGAGCACACCTATGGGCTAGCTCTCTCACATAGGGCAAGCCAGGGAAAATAGGCCTCTTAGGGCTTTCCCTGGTTCTTAGCCTGCTAGCCCATGGCCTGACATCTACTGTCTGCTGGGACCACTTGTTCCTGACTCCCACTCCAGCAACCCTGCCTGGCTTCTCTCCCCTGATCTCTCTCCTGCTCACTTGTCCTTCGAGATCTTCTCTAGTGGAGGTGGAGCTGTGGAGAAAGGCCTAAACTGTGGGTAATCCAAAAGGCATTTCTCTTTGGCTCCGAAATGCATTAGGCATTTTTTTTTCTCCAGCAGCGGCAGCACCAATGTTTCTGCAGGCCCAGGGCTCACATTACAGCCAGTCTGCCCTTGTGGAGCACATCCGACTGGGCGGCAGCCTAAGGACAGCTGGGAGGGGTGCTGCAGAGGCCGGTCACCCGCCAAGGGCTTCCATCGGCTCTCTCCAGAAAGAAATACTGCATTCTCCCCTCGTTAGGGATCCCATTTCTAGCCTTTGCAGGGTAGTGGAGACCAGAAGTGGCAAAGGCCTTACACTTGCCATCTGTCTTTGTTGAATCCTTTCTCTTGATGGGGGAGGGGACTAAGAAAGCTATTTTAGCACAGGCTTAAGCACATAGGTTAAAAAAAAAAGAGGTGCCGAGCAGAAAGTAAGACATACCCAAGAACATAGGTATGGGTTTCTCAAAGAGTCCCTTGGATCCTCTTTTCTAAAATGAGAATATGATCCTCCATTCTCTCACTGAATAGCCTCCAATGGCTTCTAGCAAAAATATACCAGCTTGGGTCTCAGTGGCTAAGAGTACATCTTCTAGAGGACTCAAATTCCATTTCCAGCACCCACACTGGGTGCCTCATAACTGCAGCTCCAACTCCGGGAGACCTGACTCCTCTGGCTTCCTTTGTGCTCATGTGCACATATCCACACGCAAATGCGCACATACACAGACAATTAAAAATAACATAACAGCCAGATATGGTGGCACAGGCCTTTAATCTCTGCCCTTGCAAAGCAGGGACAGGAAAATCTGTGTGAACCTGAGTCCAGCCTGGTCTACATAGTAAGTTCTGGGTCATCAGCAAGTTGTAATTCTTTATCATGATAATAAGGCAAACCACCCAAAGATGACCCCGATTCAACCCCTTCAATTCAGTCTCCAGCTCCCCCACATGCACTTACCACAGTGCACCCCTGTCCTACCAGAACAGATAGATCATTTTTAAAGACTTTATGTGCATAGATATTTCGCCTGATGGATGTCTGTGCTTCATGTACACCTGGTGCCTGCAGAAGAGACTTTTGGATCTCCTGTAACCAGAGTTACAGGCAGTTGTAAACTACCATGTAGGTGATAGTGCCAGGAATTGAACACAGGTCCTAGAGGTGCTCAGAGGTGCTTAACCTCTGAGCCATCTCTCCAACCCCCTTTTGAGAGAGAGAGAGAGAGACAGAGACAGAGAGAGAGAGACACAGAGAGAGAGACAGAGAGAGAGACAGAGAGAGACAGAGACTCTTGTTATACAACCTCAGCTAGCCTGTGACTCACTCTGTAGACCAAGCTGGCCTCAAACTCAGAGATCTGCCTGCCTCTGTCTCCTGAGTGCTGGGATTAAAGGCGTGCACCATCATGTCTGGCTTTTGTTTTCTGTTGCAATGCTTTTGCTCATGCCATCCCTATGCCTCTTCTTCTTTTAGCCCAGCTCAGATGCCATTTCAAACCTACAAAACCTCAAAGAAACTAAGTGTTAAGTCCATCTTCTACGGGCTCATGATACTTGGTTCTCAGCCCTATTATGATACTTCCAACAGCTCATTTCCAAAAGGCTACAAAATCAAAATAAACTGTGCTCTTCTTTAGGGACTAGGAATAGAGCTCAAGACAGACTTAACTTTTTATTTTTCACTTGACATTCTTTTTACAATAATAAACCTGCTTAGAACATTTAGTCTTTTATTAAAGCTAATTGCACACTTATCTGTCTACTACACTTGGCTGAGTTTTTTGAAGGCTAGAATTGTCTGTGCTGTGGATCTTAAAAAGTTTGATCCAGTGCATAAAACATGGTTATGAAATCAGTCACTCTACACAGTAACTGAAACACCTAGCTAGCTGGGCACGGTGGCTCAAGTCTTTAATTCCAGGACTTGGGAGACAGAGGCAGATAGACTGAGGTCAGCCTGGTCTACCTAGTGAATTCTAGGCCAGCAGGGCTACATAGAAACCCGGTATCAACAAAACACCCTCACATATTTAGACTCAATCCTTTTTCCTAAAAATTCAACATTTCTTCCACATGATGGCAAAGTCTGTCACATTATAAAATTAGGGAATGGAATGTTCTAGGCTAAGAAAAAGTGACAATCAATGCCATATACTTGAACAATCTCTTTCAAAGAATGAGGATTAAAGGGCTGGAGAGATGGTTCGTTCAGTGGTTAAGAACACTATTTGCCCTTACAGAGGACATGGGTACAATTCCCAGCACGCATGTACTCAGCTCACAACTGTAACTCCAGTTCTGGGAAACCCAATGCCCTCTTTCTAGCCTCTGTAGGCAACAGGCTCACACATATCTGCAGGCAAATAACCCATATCTCTTGGCTTATAGGGTGGCATGTGGCCTTCAGTTGTCCATATTCTGTCTGTACCTAAAGCAAACTATTCTGGTCCTTTTACTGCCTATGGCCCAAGATCCTGTTTCAGAGAAGGAGATGGTGAATACTTCAGAGGAATTTGTGCAACGCTATGTCCCAGAGGCCTGGCCCATCCTCTGGGATCAGCTTCAGCCCAGAACAAGGAGTCTAGGAACAAAAGGGGAACTGATCCTGCATTAAACAATATATTTATTTTATATTATGAGGGTTTTCCTGTATGCATATATATACACCGCATATGTGATTGGTGTCTGCAGCGCCCAGAAGAGGGCATCGGGTCTTTTGGAAGTGGAATCATTGATGGTTGTGAGCTGTCATGTGGGTGCAGTATTCAAACCTGGGCCCTCCCTAAGTGCTCCAAACTGCTGAGCCATCTCTCTAGTGTCCTGACCCAGCATTTTTATCCACCCACCCAGCACCTCCATATTCTGATGCACTGGAAAACCCATCAAAATCCATGGTCCTGAAGGCTGACAAACTTCCTTCAAGTTAGAATTCTGTCAGTTCTGAATTAACCAAGAGTCAGTTGGGCTCAATCTAATATAGGTGTACTCTGGTCTCCAAAGAGTGGGGCTTCCCTGTAGTAGGACAGTCACCTGAACCAACAGTGCTGATCACCTTGCTGGTTTTAAGGCTATGAGAGGCTGTGCTGTGGATTGCTTAAGGATCCTAGTAGATCCAAAGCTACAGCAACCAGAGGCCTTGCCTTTTCCAAGAATCCCAATTGCAAATATGCTGTCTAGCTGTCCCCAGAAAAAAATTTCCAGAGATTCTAATAGCTCATCATCCCAAATACTTTCCTACAGATTACCACCTACACACAGTAAGAGTGCAAAAGTTCTTCAGATTTGGGGGCCTGGAAATATACCAAGTTGATAGCCAAGGTGTAGTCCTTGAGATCTGTGAACCTTGAGTTTGGATGTAAACTACATTCCTTCCGGAGTGGGGAGCAGAGCATCTTTCCTCTGTCCCAGCACTCATTCCCCAGGCTGCATCTGCCTCCTTCTGGAGAGCTCCTCCTTCTCTGGGAGGCAGGTCAGTGGTTGCCAGGACACTCTCACACAGTCCCTGTAGACTTCCCAGACACTTACCCACGGGACACTGACACTTGGAGGTTGTAACAAGGGAGAAGAGGCTTGTCTGAGAGTTCGAACATGAAGTCATCCTGTTCTGAATCGTCTCCTTGCTCGGCACTCCCAGGAGGATTATGGAGGAGGTCGCAGGCAAACCCGTCTTTTTTCTCTGTAAATTGAGTACCCAGGAGATCAGCTACTAGCATAAAACTAAAGCAAGGAAAACCTTTCAGCCAGATAAAGGGATACAAAGGGGCGGCTCAGGAGATAAATACAAGGCTACAAGTCGCTGGCTGGATTTACTATGGGCCCACATCCTTGAAAGGGCACATGAAAACTCTAGTCTTGGAAGGAAGTATGTTGTGGTCAGAAGTCCATTATCCTTCTCCACCCTCTGACTGGAAAAGGCAAAACACTCTGAGAGGATGGCAGCTCAGCTCTTCCAGACGGAAGGCAGAAGATTACTAGCAGTCGGCAAGGGTCCAGTGAGGTGAAACACCTGTCTTCTGCCTAGAGCGTCCCCAATCTACCTCACTGCCTGACCCTGACTGAAGTCTAGGGACTTACAAGGTTTCCTTCCCCAACCAATCATGTGGCTGTGTCCCACTGCCTTGAAGACCAATCTGCTCTTCACCCTCAGCCCCTGGTTCACACAGGACAAATGCTGACTGAGCACAGACAAAGCTGTGCCATCTTCCTGCTGCCTGCTGTTTAGGCCAGAGGGCTAAGGGCTCAGGACAGCAGCAACCTCAAAAATAAGGGCTGAGACCCGGGTGGTGGACCACACCTTTAATCCCTGCCCTTGCCTTCCTGCTCTTGGGAGGCAGAGGCAAAAGGATCTCTGCGTCCCAGGCCAGCCAGAGTTACTTAGTAAAACCTCATCTCAAAAACAAAGCAAAGGAAAACAAAATCAAACCCAGAGAAGAAAATAAAACAAAAACCAAGGACTGCCATCATAGGGGAAGAGTGACAGAGAATGAGAGTCGCCAGATGAGGGGTTGACACTCCCTAGAGTGTGAGCAGTACCAAAAAGAGGTTAACACTAGGATTTCCAAAGCCCCAAGGTGGTGGAGAGGCAGAAGGCAGGGGAGGAAGATTTTATGCAAATCCCTGTGGCATCTCAGACTTCATACTACTGACTGGAGCCTGAGGGGGAAGGGCTGAAAGGGTTTATAAGCTACTACCAGGTGAGGAACAGCTGCCTCCACAGAGGAGGCTCCTACCTCCAAGCAGTACTGGTGATATAGATACATACATATAGCCAGTCTCCCCATTCAGAACTTACCCAACACAGAACTGCTGTAAAAATCCCAGGATGCACGAGGATCACCCTCTGCTCTGCCCTGAAGATCCGAGAGGTGATCTGATGAGAGAGGGGAAGATGTGAAACAAGGAAGAAATCGAGAGGATTGTCCCTGTGGGATTGGGGGGAGGGGAAGAGGGGCCCGGGTGACAGGAAAGAGGTTCACTTCCTGCTCACAACAGACTGCAAGCAAGCAGGCAGAAGTCCCATGCAGCTCACCGATATATGGCCTAGTTTTTAAATAAAAAGATTTTTAAAAAACCAGCCTCCAGTATTTTAAAACTTAAAAATTAGATTTCCAACTTTTTATTAAAAAAAAAAAAACAGATAAAAATCCAAAGATCTGGCAGCATCGCCTCTGCATTCCTGTATGTCAACAGTTGGCTGGAGGAAGCTGTGACATGTATAGTCTCCAGTCCTCACTGGGCTTCTTCTCTTTTTTACACATCAGCCAGGAGACTTGTAGCTTGGGGACCTCAGCTTCAAAGAGCACAGGCCATTCCTCTATAAGCAGAATCCTTTGCCTATCACAAGTATTAATGCACCCAGTTCACGATCTGATTCTTTAAAGGGAAATAACTATGGGTATAGCTCCGTGACAGAATGCATGCTTAGCGTGTGGAAGATTCTAGTTTAATTTAGAATGCTCTCTCTCTCTCTCTCTCTCTCTCTCTCTCTCTCTCTCTCTCTCTCTCTCACACACACACACACACACACACACACACACACAGTGAAGCTAGAAATGGCAGCACACACATATAAATCTCTACTACTCAGAAGGCTCAGGCAAGAGAATCAAGTTCGAGTTCAGCCTAGGACACAAAACAAAACAAAAACCCTTTGCTTCTACCCAAAAGAGCTCAATACAAGGTGCTTAGAGAACAGCTCAGCAGGTAACAGTGTCTGCCGTACAAGCTTGACGACTGAGGTCGATCACTGGAAGGCACAGAAAAATGGGTGTGGTGGTAAGCATTTATCGTCTCAGAATTCCAGTGACAAGGCTCCCAGTGGAGACAGGAGAATCAACTGAAAGCTCACAGACCAGCTAGGCTGGAGTACACAGCAACAAAACCAGACTCTGCTTTACAAGGTGCAATGAGAGGACCAACAGCCCATAATTTGTCCACTGGCTTCTATACATATGATGCGGCCTGCATAGGGTGACACATATGCACATAGACACTAAATTAATTTTTGAAAAGAACTGAGAACAAGTGTTCAAAGTTTTGTCCTCATGAACGAACTCTATTCATGAGGGCCAAAAGCTGGCAACAGCCCAAATGTCCAATGAGTGGATACATAAAACCAGGTAAAGTTCACACAGAAGAATATTACTAAACCATAAAAAGGAACATGGAAGGTAACTAAAAGAAGCCAGACACAAAAGGCCATATAAAAGAACAGAGTACCACTATATCACATAGATGAACCTTGAAAGCATGATGCTAAGTGTAAGAATTAGATATGAGAACCACATATTATATAATTCCGTCAAGGCCAGTAAGACAGAAAGCAGAAAAAAAATTAAAAAAAAAAATGAAAACAAACAAAAAACCATGGTAAACCTTCCCCTTTTTGGTTTTTCTTTTTTTTTTTTTATTTTTTTTTTATTTTTTTTTTTTTGTTTTTAGAGACAGGGTTTCTCTGTGGTTTTGGAGCCTGTCCTGGAACTAGTTTTATAGAAATCAGCCTGCCTCTGCCTCCCAAGTGCTAGGATTAAAGGCGTGCGCCACCACCGCCAGGCCCCTTTTTGGTTTTTCGAAACAGGGTTTCTCTGTAGTTTTGGAGCCTGTCCTGGAAATAGGTCTTAAATAAAGCAGGCTGGCCTTGAACTCACAGAGATCTGCCGGCCTCTTCCTCCTGAGTGCTGGGATTATAGGTGCTTGCCACCACAGCCCAGCTAAAACTTAAACCTTCCCAGACTGGCAGCGGTGGTTCAGGCCTCTCTGAGTTCAAGGACAGCCAAGGCTACACTGAAAAACACAAAGCAAAAGGACAGTAAGCAAATTGAGTATGTTAGTATTGGAGGAGTGGGAGGGGTAGGGCAGGGACTGAGAGTGGAGCTGGGTTTTCCCTAAGTTCTGGAAGCACACGGTGACAGCAGAACACACTGTGAGAGCCAACAACACTCCATGACTCAACTGTCTAAAGTCAAAGATCTTCCATGTGTGCGCCACCACAATCCAAACACCTGCCTTTTGTTTCCTCACTCTCAAGATGGAGGCCAGGTTCCCCTCAGCCTCCTTGTTTCCTAGCTAGGCATCTGTTAGTGAACGGGTTCACCTCTTATTCCCACACAGATACAAAGTAGTCTTACTGGCTCTCCTGAAAGATTAAGTATGCGGTCTGCGAGTGCCGTTTGGAAGTTGCCAGTGTGCCAAACAGTACAATTAGCAGGCTGACTGAGCTGTGGGTGATTGCCACCAGCTCTCAGGTAGCACCTAGGCAACGGGAAAGAAGAGAGTCCAAAGAACACAAGGAGGTGAGGGTGACTACCTGCAAAGCCGATCCCAGGCGGAAGTTGGCAATTGTTCCCCAAGGAGCGCAGCTTGCTTCCTTCACAGCAAAGTATGAGTGCTGCAGAAGGCCTCCCTTCTGGGCCAGTCCCGCAGCAAGGACTGCCTGTTAATGCAAGTTACCAAAGCCACTCCTTTCTTGGCCATCTTCTGGGACACAAAGAGCTGTTCCCATTGGAAAGGCACCAGGGAACAGCTTTCAACGTGATAGCAGAAGCGGGTGGGGGGGGGGACCTTAAGTTGTGTAGATCAGATCTCTGCACACCACACAGATGGGCCAAGGTCCTCTTCTATACATTGTACCACCCGAGACAAGACTTCCTTCTAGAAGCACCTGCTGGGCAAGAGTCGATCTACTCCTAGTCCTGTGATGGGTCATAGGAAATAGAGGAAAGGGGGCCTTTATTTTAAAAAATGGAGGAACCAGGTCTATCTTGTTTACCATTGTCTCTCCTGTGCTGGAAGTCCAGGACCTGGGACCTAAGAGAGCTTAACAGACAGACAGTAGGAAAAGGGGAAAGGAGAGAATGACACCATGCCAAAACACATGCACTCTGCTGCTCCTGTCATGTCTCCTCACATCCCCCCCCTCCCGTCACACAAGGATTCCACGGGTCACCACATTCCTGTGCTCCTCACTAGGGAGTGCCTTCAGATCCCACAGCACATTCCTCTAATTCTCTCCACAGCCTGCAAAGCTTTGTCTCGGACAGGTGAACTTGCCTTTTTGAGACAGCCCAAAGTTAACTGGCATGAGCAAAGACGCTAAAGTTGGAACAGGCCTGTCAGTGACAGACACATGGGAGGGAGGAGTCACTTGATCGTGTAGCTTTAATGCACGCTCCTTAGATGTGACTACCAGCAAATGAGTGACCTTCCTTTTTTTTTTTAAAATTTTCCTTCCACCCACACCAAACTTTCAAGATTTTATCCTTTGTGTGAGAAAGTGCCCTGGGCCTACATATTCCCTTTCTAGGTATACACACAACTTAGCTGACAACGAGTAATCAAAACAGGTTATATGGGCAATGTATGATCAAAGCTGCGCTACTGACAAGCTAAAAGACGGACACAGTGCAAATGACTACGCACGAATGAGCAGATAATATAAATGGCATATATACACACAATGACATGTTATTAGGCAAAAAAAGAATGTAGGGCCAGTTAGATGGCTCGGTGGGTAAAGGTGCCTCAAGTCGATGATCTGTATTCAATCCCAGGGCCCCGCATAGTGGAAGGACAGATTCAATTCTCTGGCACCCCCCCACACAGAGGGGGAATTAATTTTCGATACTAGTATATGAACACTGAAATATGCCAGTGTATGGATGGAGCACGAAACCATTATACTACATGATTATGCCTACACGGAAGCCCCAGGTTGTAGGGCTCCATTTATATGAAGTCTGGAAGAGGTAGATCCACAAAGACAAGATTACAGAGTGGCAACTGTTTGGAACAGAGTTAATGGGAAGCAAATACTTCACTGGTTCAAGGCTCTATGCAGGATGATATGATGATATTGTTTCAGACCTAGACAGAAGTCGTGGCTGGCTGGAGAATGCTATAAATGAACTAGAAGGCATGAACTGATCACTTTGTGATCATGAATTTTTCGTTACACCACCTTTTGATTGAAAGCACCCCCAGAATCTCATGGTTAAGTACAGAATCCCTTGTTGCCATGGAGTGGGAGCCAGTAGTTTCTCAAGATCCTAGCATCCCATCACACCCCTCCTAACCGCTAAGTCACCAGCTGAGGGACATGAAAGGAGAAAACCTAAGAAATGAGATGTCTTTGACACGGGGTCATAGATATAGATAGAGGTCTCTGGCAGGAGAAACAAAAATCTGTGCTTCAGTGACCTTGAATGGTCAAAGGCTCATCCCTTTATCAGTAAAAGGAAAAGAAGTCCACACAGCTGTTCCAATGCCTCAACCCAAACTGCACAGTTCCCTTCAACCCGTGTTCTTCCCCACAGAGGAGGGGAAATGGGTCTCTCTTCCTTCTCTGCTAGATTGTCTGTTGCTCTTTTTTTTCTAAACGGTCAAAGGTAAATGAGTAACAGGCCTGTAATTTGGCCTTTCAAAGATCTCCTGGGGTTTGGACAGCTCCATGCTCCAATCTCCACAAGGTAGAAAGGGTTTACTATATGGCCTTTAGCATCCAGAACCTAACAGAAACTCAGTAATTGGATAGGCAGAAGAACAAACGAGCTCAGGAGAAACGGGCCTTGGCTGGAGTCAACCCATTTTAAGGAAGTCCACATTTGTAACAAGTCAGTCATCCTCTGCTTTACATTAACTCACTACAGGAACACTATAAAATAGTGATGTTTCTTTGGGGACTTAGAAGAGTTCAGTCCCAGGCAACCATTGCAGAACAGGAGTCTTGCATAGTGAGAAAAGCTATGACGAGCACAAGCCGAACAACCACAGAAAATGGAGCCCTTAGCAACCTGCATGGGTTTGCTTCATTTTCTGCTGCGACATTCTGCTAGGGGAGGATGAAGACAATTCATCTCTGGAGCCCCTGCCGAGCAAGTGCTTCAAGATGAAAGGCAGAACACTTTCAAATGGCGCAGCCAGAATGGTGAGCTGAAACTGAAAACAACAACAACGACAAAAAAAACCTCCATCTCAAAAGGCCCAAATAAAAAAATCAATCCATCCGAATTCCATGTATATGTATACTTAGATATATATGGTCTGGCATTGGAGGAGTACTTCCTTACCCTCCACCCTTAAGAACATCCCTCTACCTTCAGGCTCCTAGGGACCAGGGAGGTGTCATCCAGGGATGAAAGAGAGGGAATGCTCAGTGTGACGCATCGAGAGCGGCCAATGGTGACTACTTATCGTGAATGCTCTCGATGTCACTGAATTAGTCACTTGAACTTTGTTACATTGCATAGATCCCATTTCTTTTTCAAAACAGGGTCTTTCTGTTCACCTTAGTGCAGGCTGGCCTGGAACTCACTATGTAACCCAGGACAGCTTCACGATACCAGCCATCTTCCTACCTTAGTCTCCTGCCTCCGGCCAGGGCTAAACTTCAGGTGTGTGCCACCACATACAGCTAGCTCACCTTCATTTTTAAAGAAGTTCTCTTTATCACCTTCTCAGTCACCCCTCATCGAAAGATTTTTCGAGTCTAAGTTTTCCCTGCATGGGGGACCTGTCGACGCCTACAAATGCCTGCCTCCACTGGAGGATCATGCCAAGGTCTGGGCAAGGATTGCTAGAACTTTCCCTAGTAACAAGAGCCCTGCCCTTACATGGAGAAGTGTTGCCCTAGTCTATGAACATTCCCTTGGAGCACGACCTCTCTACCCATGAATTGAGAAACACGTGCCAAGACCTGAATGAAGATGCTCTGCCCAGATCGGCAAGAGCACTAGAGTTTAGAAGAGTCTCCTTTGGGATCTGCAACACCAAGAAGCACTTTAGTTAGGAAAGGGGGTGTCCAAAGGCTAGCTATATGTCAGTGAGATGTCTCAGTGGAGACGCATGCATGCTGTACAAGCGTGATGACCTAAGATTGAAACTCCTGAAAGTTATCTGTCCACTGACCTCCACATACAGGCTGTGGTATTCATTCACGCACACACACGCATGCACGTCTTAAAAATCTTTTTAACTGAGTGTGGTGGCACCTTTAATCCCAGCATTCAGGAGGCAAAGGCAGATGGATGTTATTTAAGAGAAAGCTTCAGACCTCCGTTTGAGGCCTGCCTGTTATACATAGCAAGTTCCAGGTCAGTCGGAGCCAAATAGTGAGACCCTGTCTCAGAAAGCCTTTTAAAAATACCTAGGAGATTGGGATGAGTTTATAAAAATAAAATGGAAGAAGTGCTTATCTCTCATTTTTTAGCCAATAAAAATAGTATCAATCAGGTGTAGAGGTACATGCCTTTAATCCTAGCACTCAGGAGGCGGAGGCAGGCAGATCTCTACCAGTCTAGTCTACATAGCCACAACTAAGACACAGCCACAACTGCATAGACACTGTCAAAACAAAAAGTCAACGTTTAAACTCCTTTGGAGTTTTAGAGAAGGGAGCTCATTGCCCCACTAAAGTAACCAGAGGGATTACTTTACTTGCCCTTGACTTTGGAGAGGGCAGTTTCTAGCCAGAGTTTCCCTCCCATTAGACAAGTTATGAAAGACAAGTTTCATGAAATGTCTTCGTTATACAGGCATATTCTAGATGTTAGTCCATACATGGTCCTGGGAACCCAGAGTGCAAAAGGGCCATGCCAATATCTAAGACAGAGTGTACATGTGAGAGGATGCCACAGATGCTGTACCCTTGGGATGGCTCTGCTAAAGTGAGTACCAGTCACCACTGGTCCAAGTCAAGTGATTAAAGAAAAGAAATTCCTAAGTGGCTGGCTGTGTCTCATGATGATCAGATGCCCAAGGACCTAGAGCCAGGGGGAAAGAAATGGAAAAGGAAGCCTCTAGTCCCCCAGCCTGAGGTAAGTCAGGCTGGAGGGCCAGAGGCCTACACATCAAGGGTTAGTTAAACTCACTGGGACCTGTCTGGAGGTTGGCTGAGCTCAAGTAAAAACCTCCATAGGTGACCTGTCATCTGCTTGCCCCCTGCAGCCTCTTCCATGGGAACCTTTAGTACAGGTTCTCCCACTTCCTCCATTAACAGCTACTCAGTGAACCTTTGTTTAGTAACCGCAACTCCCTACCTGGGAACCAAATAGTGCATCCTTAGCAGGGATGGTTGGTGACTGATGGGGCCAAAGCTTAGGTGAGAGCAAGAAACAGACTACTCTACTACAGTTGAAGCCTGTGAGAAGGGTCATGGCTCCAACTCAGAACTGCAACATCCGTCACTCAGGCAACCCGAAGAACTAAGCCATGCTGTCACAAGAAGCTGAAGGTTCCGATGCCCTGAGATAAAGTCCGAAGGGACTGACACTGAGCTTACTCAAACTAGATTCCTCTCTTTCGTTCCTCCATCCCACCTGCCCAGCTCAGTCAGAGCAACCTGCCCACCTGCAGACATACAGCACTACCTACTAGAAAGGAAAATGAATGCAGTGGCTTCTGGCCCTGGCCATGGGCCTGACCATGACACTTCACTAGGAGATGGCGGGTGGGGAAGAGAGGAATGGAGAGAAGTGGGATATTGGAATGCACAGGGAATAGCAAAGCTACCACGGGAGAAGGGCCATGAAGAATAAAGCTTCAGAAAGGGTCTCAGCAGCACTTTAATTACAGTCAAGGGGAGATTGCAGAAACAGCAAAATGGGGGATTATCTGTTCTCTAACACTGACATTCCATTCATAGCACAGGTCGACATATCTTGCTCCCAGCTAAGAGTATAGCCAATTTCCCGCCAGGAGGCCTACTCCGGACACCTAGTGATGAAATGAGTCCCTCTAGGAGGTTAGGTTAGAGCCTAACAGAGGTAGTGGTGTGGACACTCACAGCAAGGGGCTTTATAAAGTAGCTAGAGAGTCCCAAGACACTGAAGGAATATGTGAAGAGGGTGGACCCTCCTTGTGGGGGCTGTCTAGGACAGTTACTGAAGAGCCCCACCATCACCAGCAGCAACACAGGCCAGCCCTAAGGATTCTGGCTGCAATTCTGGTCCATGCTTACCACTGAGGAAGCGCTTCATGTTATCACTGCTGGCCAGCTTCATGGCTGTCTGACCCGAGTAGGTAGCCAGTGTGGGATCAGCTCCATAGGATAGCAGAAGCCAGATGGTCTCTAGGTTGTCATTGACCACAGCATCATGAACTGGCCTGTGGAGGTCATATAGGGTCAGTGAGACAGGACTTAAGGGGCAAGTTTTTAGGCTTCAGGCTACCATATTAGGGGGAGGGGGTGAGATGCTACGGTGATGACCTCAGGGTATCCCCAGTGCAACATGGGTAAGATTTAGAGCAGAGAAGCCACTTCTGGCCTGAAACTCTTATCCTATGTGGCCATGTCTTTGTCTTCTCTGCACTCCTTTTCTTCTCTCTCATATCCATCTCTCCTTTACACTCCCCTCCATCTGTGGACAGTATCTGGAGCACAATGTAGATCTACTACTAGCTCAGCAGAGAACAGGTCCCTTGGTGGAAGTCAGATTAAAGCAGCTACAGGTGGTTGTTGAAGAGGAAGGACCCAGGCAACTGCTCAAGGGCAAGGATGTGTAGGGAGGCTCCATACCAGGCGGCAGCCAAACACAGCCCACATATCTTGATCTGGGTCCTTCTACTTGGCATATGGCATCCCCTGGAACTTCCTGAAGTAGGTCCTCTGAGAAGAGTGGGCGTGACTTCTCCAAAACACAGCAAGTGTTTATGTTTGTGTATGTGTGTGCATTAATATGCTATTGCATTTACGTATTCGTTCATTGTGTGTGTGTATGCATGAATATTTGTGTGTGGAAGTCAGAAGACAACTTGCAGGAATCAGCTGTCTCCTTACATCATAGGGAACCCAAGGTTTTCAGGTTTGATGGCAAGTACCTTTATATAGCAATCTAATCTTACAGACTCAGGCAGCTCATTTTTTAAATGCACAGCGACCGAATTACAAAAAAAACAAATCTGGAATATTAGCCCAAGATTAGCTTCCAGCTTTGATCCGAAGGCATCAATTCCACACGAGACAAGTTGCCCATCAGGAAGAGTGAGTGGACCTGACAAGGGACAGAATGAACCCTGGACAAGTTCAGCCTTTCCTTAGTTCAGTACGGACTGAACACTGAGGAAGGACTGAACACTGAGGAACTCATCAGCTCCTGCCCTAAGCTGGCTCCCTTCAGCCCACAGAAATCCTTTCAAAGGCTTCCTGGGAAGGCCTTTTTAACGCCAGCAGCTGGATGTGCTGCAAGTATCTAGGCTGGAGTGAGACCTCCGCAGCCAAAGACTGAACCATGGTTTGAGACTTGGCAGAGGAGCAGCTTTCTTGCCTTGTGCCATCCTGCGAGCTGCAGTTCACATTAGCCCCATGTTGCAACAGGATGTTCAGGATATCAGTCCAGCCCCGGGAACAGGCCTCGTGCAGGGCTGTGTAGCCCGCATTGTCACGGTGATTCACGTCCTCACTGTGCTTCTGGAGGCAGTAGAGAACAACGTCCTGTGGGGATGGGGACAGCTCTGTGAGCAGAGAAAAGTCTCATTTTGGGAATCATTCCTGTTAGACTCACCACTCCACAAGTGTCTGACAAATCTCAAAGCCTGTCCTTTATATGTGGGAACAAAAGACACATTTCAAAGTCAGTGCTCAGCCTCTCCTGCCAGAGCCCCAGCTCTGAGCTGTTCCCTTGGCAGGAGAAAGACATTTCTTATGACTAAGAGTACTCATCTAGGTGGTGATCACTGGGATGAAGACTCGGAGCTGGCCCCCTGCTGCCCAGAGCTCACCTCTTTGAGCTTTACAGGACACAGATGGGAAGGTCTGTTCTTGACAGGGTCATGGCACCAAGTACAACTCTGTTTTGTTTCCTGTTTTGAGACAGGGTCTCACTGTATCCCAGGCCAGCCTTAAACTCCCTATGTCCCAAAGATGACCTTGAATTTCAGATCTTCCTGTCTCTGCCTAGTGAATACAGGCATGGATCACTCCACCCAATGTGTGCAGTGCTGTGAATTGAGCCCAGGATTTGTGCTTGCTAGGCAAAGCATCTGAGCTACACCTCTAGCCCTACGATATACTCCTGTCACTCAGCCTCAGGTCATGCCTACCTTCCTGGGGCTGAGGTGACAAGGTGACAGGACCCAGAGGTGGAACTCAAATGACTTGAAGCACTTCTGATAGCCTAGGACAAGGCTATGAATAAGCTGGGATGGGGGTTGGCAGTGCCATAGGGTGACTGGCTTCCAGAACATGGTACCTACTATTGTTCTGAGGTCAACGCTTTCAGGCAGAGAAAGCTACTGTGAGCCTGCACTACGGCTGTTGTTTCCTGCACATGGAAAGCACCATGCTACCTTTACATGTGCCTCCTACACTGTCACTGATACAAATGCCCACTGTTTCCCAGACCAAGTTCCAGCGCTGGTCTCTGCTTCCCCAATGTTTGCCTGTTTGTTGGTTCTGCAGAGATTGGCTTTCAGGACATATTCAGGTCTCCCTGATAGCCCATGCAGACACTCACACTAAATCTTCCAGAAAGGTAAACTGGCTGCTTGATGTGGACACAAATGAAGCTTCACAAAACAGTCTGTACGCTTATATGTACAGAAAGTCTAATAAAGAAGGCACACTCTGAACTGCAGTTAAGCCCATATCCACAAGTAAATCCTGAGGAAATCATTATGGAGAGTGAAGATACATAGTCAGGGGCGTTTGTGTCAACAGAAAGTGGAAAAAGATGAAAATGTACGCCAACATTCAGCCTCAGTTAAATGTCATCAAAATAAATAAGGGAGTTCTGCCATTCCTCAGCACTTGGAAATCAAAAGACCTGTTTGAACTCGGACAAAAATACTGTCATAAATGATATTGGACACAACTTATCTTGTTTTATTTTTGAGACAGTCAGAGGTAGCCTAGGCTAGATCTGAATTCACTAAGTAGCTGAGATTTGCCTTCAACTACTGATTTGCCTACTTCTACCTCCTAAGGGTTGGGATTTCCATCTGGGTAATCCACCACACACATCTTGTCATATCATTTAATACTGCTAACTCCCTAGAGTTGTTTGCAATAATATCTACCTTGATAGGCTTACATCAGAGTCCTTAATATGACAAAATAAGCGCTCCAGGAATACTGCTTTGCTTGCCAGTATAAGGAAGTGAGGTTAGCTCTGGCTTGGTTTATTGAACATGCTCTTGCCCCTTC
Organism: Alexandromys fortis; assembly: GCF_014885135.2. NCBI lineage: Eukaryota > Metazoa > Chordata > Mammalia > Rodentia > Cricetidae > Alexandromys > Alexandromys fortis. The sequence goes on from NW_026068104.1 coordinate 297,715, forward strand.
TATATGAAAGCCAAAATGAGGAGAAACTACAGGAGTTAAAGTGTAAACAATAATCACCCTGTGTTCCTCTTGGTTGGAAGAGCCACTACTCAGGTAAATTAAGACAACATAAAAATGCCAAATCTCTTTTTTAGCCTAGGGATGTAGCAGATGATATTGCACTACTATTTCAATTACATTGATCCTGAGTTGACTTTTCATTGAGCTTACCTTCCCATATACTGAGATAAGATAAGGGGCAAAGCAGCCTCAGAGGCATGTGGACAGTAGAGGGAGATCAGGCAGACTTAGGCCCCAGAGGAGCCAATGGCATAGCTGTTCCCTGAGGTTCAGGCTAATGGCATCCTGTCACTGCCTGCCTGCTCAGGGAGACCTTACTCACCTTATAGCCCAGGCGAGCTGCTCGCTGTAGGAGGGTCTCACCAGCATTTTTGTTTACTATGAGTCTCCGAGCCTCTGGGGGAATCTGTCGGCCAGTGGGTGACTCTGAGGCCTCTTCTGGGCCAGCACTTCGGTACTTGGAGGGTGTACATGGTTCTGTGGGCTTCACTGGAGTGGGAGATTTAGAAGATCGTGTCCTCTGCTGGCTCCAATGACCTTTGCTCTGGAAAGAAGAAATGAAGCTCTAGGTCAGGCCAGGCAGCATACCCAGTTCATCATGGCCATACCATTTGGCTGCCAAAGCCACCTCACGACATCTGTTTTCATGCTGTGCTTTACTGACAGCAAGCCAAGTGGCCCAGTGTCGAGATGGAGACTGGAGGCTAGGCTAGTCACTAGCTATGCGAGGTTATTTTCAAAGTGAAGAAAGCTTCTACATTTCCATGAGTGGATATTTATAAGATCCTCAGCCCCATAAAGCATGGCATGACAAGAGGACTGAAAATTGGGCAGAGACGGTCCATCTTCTCTAAAGCACTTGACAAGCCTCTTCTACCTGCTGTTGAGGTTTTGGATAAGCAATGTCTGTAAGTAATGCGAAGAACAAAGAAACACAAGAGACTGAAGTATGACTAGTCACAATTTTCAATACCTTCACTCTTATATAAACCTGCCCCATATCCAATCTCGCAGGCTTCTCCCATCTTTCATCATACCACAGCCTAAGATTATATTCAGGCCCACCCAGGGCAGTGGCCTATGGGCTCCGGAACCAGACAGGGCTGGGTTTGAAGTCTGCTCCTGCCATCCACTAGTTATAACACCTGAAGCACAGCCTAACTCCTCTGAGCCTTACTTTCTCCCTTAGAAGGCCTTTGAGATAACCATTATAAAGGCTATGGGCTACAAATGTTCTAAGAGTTCTGTCCTCTGAAGTGACCCATGGGTGCTTCCCTTTGCCCCCACCATAAATTGAAAGGTACACAGAAGGTTCCTATTGCTTGTTATCCTATGCTTTCCTTGGTCACTTGTACCTCAAACTCAGGTTCTAGGCAAGGAATAACTGTGTTGAAGTAACTGTATTCAAAGAACTATTGTATTCAAAAGTGGGAGCAGCCTCAGCTCCACGCAGCTGCAAGCCTAAGATATGAACAACCCCTGAGGGCTGTTAGCAGGGCTTAAGTATATCCCACATACAAGAGAGACATAATCCATTAGAAGCTAGAAAGAAGACTAAGGGGTGGCCACCATGACGGACTGAGAACCCTACCCCAACAGTCAAGCTCCTTTCCCACATGGGATAAGGCTCACCTAGGTAATAGGAGACTGCAAAGACTGGGACGTGACTTTCATCTTCTGTGGGGAAAGTGAGCAGCCCATTGGGGAGATCCATGAGGAAAGGAAAAGAGGCCTCCTGCCAACAGCCAGCATCATCACCCCTGCCGCATGTATGCACTACACTGGGAGCACATCTACCCAGTCTAGAGGTAGCTCTAACACCTGACCGCAACCTTATGCAAAACTCCACACTGGTGTCAGCTAAGCTGCGCCTCAATTTCTGGGCTCCAGAAACTATGAGACAATACATGCTTATTGCTGTGCAGAATCACTAGATTTTTGAGTGATCTGTTACACCATAATGGAGCTAACACGTGTGTTTACTCAAAACCCTCAGAGCATTGAGATTTCACTTAACCTATGTCTGCTACATTATTGTACAATGCTCTAGCCCCCTGCCCTCTTTCTGTATATCCAAAGCCTACTTAGAATCACATAGTCTGACACCTTACTTCCTTATTTTCTTGCTGCTTTCTATGGGTAAGTCGTGAATCCCCTAATAAGGTTATTTTTTTTCCTTTTTAAATGTCCTTTAGGACTGTGTCTCACTACATTGCTTAAGCTGACCTCCAACTCAGGGATCAAGCAACTTTTCTTTACCCTCTACACCTGGCTCTCTATCTAGTTCTTAAGCTCCTTAGGGGGACCGTTCACACTGTCACCTTCTCTTTTGTTGCTTCCAGCACTGACATCTGAGCTGGGTACCTTATCAATCACAATTATGTGTTACTTGATTCAAGCTTTCCATGTAGAAAGCCCTGAGCAGTCAGAAGAATTACCTAGGAAGTTACATAAAGTCAAGAAAGGAACAATAACAGACAAAACATGCAGGTCCAGGGAATCTGTGCCATCTGGTGAATCTGAAGATCATGAGAAGTCATAACCAGTTTCCATAGCAAAAGGGTACAATCCCTAGCAAGAAAGCACCAACCATGAGGATATGATACTGTTTTACCACCAAGAAGATGGAGAATACAATGGCAGGATTGGACGACACAGGGCAATGTATGTAGGTTTTTGCTAAACTAAGCCAGGCTCTAAAGGGTAAGTTTCTTTCTGGAGGCCAGGCTGCTAGAGCAGGCAAGAAGGCTGCCTGGGAGGGGGAGGAATGAGAACAAGTAGGAGGACCCGTTCCCCCTCCTCTTCCCCCTGGCTCCGAGCCTCTGTGGGAAGAAGCCCTTGGCCAATGCCCTGCTTTAGTGATGCAGGAGCGTCCCCCAACCCTCCCCCTGCCTTGCTTCCTACTACAAAGCCCCATGCCATGGGGGCAACTGGAGCAGGTGGTGATGACTGGGAGAGAAAGAAAGGCGGGAGGGAGGAAGGGAGGCCCTGGGGAGAGACAAAACCCTCTCCAGGAGAACGTTTTAGCAGACACTCGCCAGACAGAACAACCAGACAGAGGCATAAGAGTGTGCTGCTGAGTGTCAAGCGGCTGGCTACCTTTGTGTGGGATGGGGCCATCTGAGTGTCCAGAAAAGAAGGGGAGGAGAGGGCAGGATCCTGGGACCTCTTCCCTCTCTCAGAATTGCTTAAAGGTGGCAGTGTTTTCTGCCTACTTACCCACTTGCCAGGGATGTCCCAGAAATAGGCAGAAAGCACCTATTGAAGATGGCAAGGCACACTGACAACCAGGGCTCCTCCTGAGGCAGACAAATTTGTTTCACATCCTGATACTGGCAAGCAAGACCATTGAGTCACCTCACACAAGTCCTTTAAATGACTACAATCCACGTGCCTACCTCTAAGAAGCACTCAGGGATTGAGAATGACAACAGGGAGCCTGGGGAGATGGCTCAGTGGGTAAAAGCAATTGCCATACAAGCATGAGGACCCGAGTTTGAATTCCCAGAACCCATACAAAGCTGGAGTTGTTGTACAAGTGCCTATAAACCCAGAGCTCTGGGGTAAGGTGGGAGGTGGATACAGAGGAATCGACAGAAAATTTTATGCTACTTCATCCTGTATATGTAGCAGGAAAACAACAAAGAGAATTTCTCAAACAAGGTAGAAGGTAAAGACCTACAATCAAGGTTGCCCTCTGACCTCCACACTTGTGCTGTGGCATGAGCCTGCATTTATATACCTGAATGTGCGTACACACATGATACAGGAACACACATGAAGTAAAGACTGACAACAGGAAAGAAGCTCTTCATGCAGAGCAGGTTTCTGTACTCTTCAGTGGGCTCCTATCTTTCTCATAATCTACGGGTTACAGGGAATGGAATCCTGCCACGCCAGGCCAGCTAATCATGCTGTACTTCTTGTTCTCTCATTTCTGTCTCTGCCTGAAGTGCAAGGAGGCATACCAACCCTGAGAGAACACTTTACCGCTATGAAAGCCTGTCACAGCCATTGCCTCCTTTGTTCCCCACAAGCACCCTTGTGAGACAGAAAGGACTAGAAGCATCAGCTCCATTTTTAAAGATGAGCAAATAGACTTGAGTGCCTTGTGTAAGCTGCAACAAGGATTCATGAGGGAGGAAGGAGGAAGGGGTGGGGGAAGACAAGCATCCACCCTTTCTTTGCTAGTACCATTCAGGAATTCCTACTTAAAAACTAGACAGAAGGGTAGGAATTGTAACTAACCAACATGGCCTTTTGATTTTGGGTTGTCAGTGACAGATGCCTACCTATCATAGGTACATACTGGACCTTCACCTCCTTCAAATGTAAAACGCACCCATCATGAGGACTGTCTTATTTTTTCTTTACTGGTACCCTGAAGAATCTGATACCAACACCAGTTGTCATGAACATCAGAACCAAATGAACTGGTGATTTTGAAAAAAGATTCAAAGAATGCTTGCCTGCCTAACTGGTGAGTACCCAATCTAGGCTTCCTCATGAGGCAAAGGAACAGGGTTCAGGGTAGGGAAAACAGCTAACCTGGACCCTCAAGAAACCTTGGTCTAGGGGCTGGAGAGATGGCTCAGTGGTTAAGAGCACTGGCTGCTCTTCCAGAGGTCCTGAGTTGAATTCCCAATAACCACATGGTGGCTCACAACCATCTGTAGTGAGATCTGTTGCCCTCTTCTGGCATGCAGGCATACATGGAGGCAGAGTGTTGTATACATAATAAATGAATAAATCTTTTTAAAAAAAGGAAAAAAGAAAAAAAAAAAGAAACCTTGGTCTGTTCAACAAAATCCTGGTTTCTATGAGGTGTAGTCTACCTTGATTGTCTCAGAAAGCTCCATGACTGGTGTCTGGTGAGTTAAGCTCAGACAAAAGCTTCTCGATTAGATGCTAACAATCTATGCAGGCTAGCACCCTGCCATAGGCTTTAACCACACCTTAACTCAAAAGACACAAAGGTGGCTGGGGCAAAGACATCAGGGGTGAAACCATATAGTTACCTATAACTTTAGTCTCCACTTCTCGAATCTGTCCCAAGCCTTCTAGAACTAGTTTAGAATACTTTTTTTTTTTTTTTTTTTTTTTTTGGTTTTTCGAGACAGGGTTTCTCTGTGGTTTTGGAGCCTGTCCTGGAACTAGCTCTGTAGACCAGGCTGGTCTTGAACTCACAGAGATCCTCCTGCCTCTGCCTCCCGAGTGCTGGGATTAAAGGCGTGTGCCACCATCGCCGGCTAGAATACTTTCATACACAGTAGCTGACCTTCCTTATCTATGTGTTCCCTTCACCCTCACTGAGGAAATTACTGCCAGAGGGACCTGGTAGAAAGTTGGCCTTTCTAGCCCATATCCCCCCCCATGTTGATCTCTTTGGTGGCCACGCACCCTTGCCTCTTCTGAGACGTTTGCCATGTGCTTGGTCTTGCACTTTCGTTTTCCTGATGGCTTTTCTGAATTTTCAAGGCAGGCTGGTTCCTCCAGGTTATTTGGGAGGAAACCGTTTGGTGAGTCCGAGATCCCCTGGGCTTTGCTGGACAAGAGAAGGTTCCTGTTCCTGAGGCAGTGCTCTGAACTTTGGGAGGAAGTCTTCTGCTTACGGGCCTTTGAATCTGAACAAGAAACAGGAAAGAATGACTGTAAGAGAAATGGAATACCATCCTTTAGAGTGCTTCGCCACACAAATCCCTCCTCTACCCGTAGGAGAGTTTCCAGCCCTGCCAGCAGGGGGCAGCCCAACTGGCTAGCCCCCAAAATGTGGGTCATTTAAAAACCGCTCTCCCCATCATAGCCCAGAGCAAACCAGAATCTCTTTTCAGCCTTTTCTCGATCCTCTTTCTTTCTCCAAAATGAAAATCAATTTAGCAGTTTGCTGAATAGTCAAGTACAGTGGGGATGTAAAATCAAAGTAGAAGCTGACTTTATGGTCTCAGTTCTCCTCATCCAACTGTTTGTCACTCTCTGAAGACACCAAGATCAACGCAACAGAAACTCCCCAGTCCAGAAGATGCTATGGGCCTACTTAACTTATATGAATGGCAGAAAGCTACTACCTTCCTTGATTGGAAATCAAGTCATTGGTATCACTGGTACAAGGCAACATGTGTCTAGAATTGTAATTTCAAAAAGGCCTGCTACAAACTCCACTAGCAAGAGCCTCACACCATAGGACCTGCCCTAAACCTCTTGTGTAGGTGACATAAAACATTCGCTTGTACTCACAATAGAGTTGTGTGGCTTGTATGTGTGAATGCATATGTATGCAGTTGTGTGAGTATGGACACTTGTGTGCTACAGTGAGCACATGGAGGTCAGAGGCCAACATCAGGTTTCAGTTCTCTGCTTCCACCTTGTATTTTGGCAAGGAGGTCTCTCTTGTTTGTTGCTGCACTATGTAACAGGTCAACCTTGAACTCAACATGTAGCCAATGGCTCTGCCTTTCTCATTCTCCTGCCTCCACCTCCTTCCTGGAATTACAGGCATATTCCACCCCAGCCAGATTATGTAGTACTGGCAATTAAACCCAATCCTTTGTGCTTTATAAGCAAGCATCCTAACCAATTAAAAACTAGTACATTTGCCGGGCGGTGGTGGTGCACATCTTTAATCCTAGCACTTGGGAGGCAGAGGCAGGAGGATCTCTGTGAGTTCGAGACCAGCCTGGTCTACAAGAGCTAGTTCCAGGACAGGCTCCAAAACCACAGAGAAACCCTGTCTCAAAAAAACAAAAAAAAAAAAAAAAAACAAAACAAAACAAAAAAACTAGTACATTCTTATCCCTGGCTTACCATTAACTATGCAATGGAATAGAAGCAATCCATAATCTCTTTGAACCTCATTTTTCATATCTATAAATGGGGAGAATATATTTCAAGTCCCAGAAATGGTAGCAGAATTGAGGTGATACAAGCAAAATTTTCCATAAAGTGTTATAAAGATTAAGGCATTAATATATGACTTTGGTGCAAGACTGAACACTGAGCCTAGCACACAAAAGATCAACAAGGCTATGAACTAACTGTAACCTCAGTTTCTACCACCTGTGAAATGAAGGGATTGAAATCCCAGAGTTCTCAACTTACCCCCACCCCAAACTTGACATGGACTCTCATATGTGAAATTGTCAAGGGCAGATGCAGATGGAGCTCTGTGAGTTTGAGGACAGCCTGGTCTACAAAGCGAGTTTCAGAACAGCAAGGGCTATATGTAGAGAGACCCTGTCTCAAAAACAACAATAACAATGACAAAAAGGAATGAAGAATTGGCTATAGCTTATGCATATAAGAAAGAAGCCCTAGCTGTTCTCCTAGCCCCTTTTCCACCTAGTATATTAGTGGGTCCTCACAGTATATCCAAAACTACTTGTGGCTTTAACTGAGAAACCAGATTTTACATATTTCAAGTTTTTCTGTTGCCTTTAGAAAACTACTACTTTTCATTTTAGTTTATGAGCAAAGGCATCCCAGGTATGGCAGCCAATGTCCTCCTTATTTGTTTTAAGACAGGATCTCACTATGTAACCCAGGGTGGCTTCAAACTCACTGTCCTCTTACCTCAACCTCCTGAGTGCTTGATAATGGGCTTATACCACCACACCTGGTTGTTCTTTCTTTTTTTTAATTTATTTATTATGTATACAGTGCATGGATACATAATATACATATATGTACTATGTGTATACCTGCAGGTCAGTAGAGAGCACCAGATCTCATTATATATGGTTGTGAGCCACCACGTGGTTGCTGGGAATTGAACTCAGGACCTCTGGAAGAGCAGCCAGTGTGCTTAACCTCTGAACCAGCTCTCCAGCCCCACCCCCTTTTAAAACCCAAGATTACAAAAGAAAGAACTCCAAAGACTTGACTCTTTCAAGCCAACCAAAACTCCCTAGTACAACAGTGACCCATGCCAAGAAAGTCACCATGGCATAAACCACAGTTTCAGATGTCTATAAGAAGGTGGAAGGCAGGGGTTTCCAAGTCCTCAGTTTACCGGTAGGCTAGTCTGAATTCATTCCTTCTAGATTTGAAGCCACATACTGGTGAAGGGTATGAATGTCACTGTGCCTGCAGCTTCCCAGCTGAATTCACAACAGGGATAGCAGCGCCATGGCCAACCTTACCTGCTCTCCCTTTCCGACGTTGCTCTTCTTCTTGTTCTGTCAAGTACTCTCCAGTCTGGTATTTTCGGCTCTTCTGTCGTCTCCGTTTCCTTCTCTTCACCAGGCCCTCTTCCTCATCTTCGTCCTCCTCTTCATTGGTGTCCCACATTTGCCGGGCAGCCTCTGTCCTCCAGGGCATCTCTCGGGCTCGCCACAGATGTCTGCGGCCTTGGCTCAGCAGGGTCTTGTCCTGGGCATGATGGCTGCGGTACTGGGTATCCCTTTGGGTCTTTCTCACCTTTCTTCTCTTAGCTGGGGTAGGAGCCACCTCCTCCTCTTCCTCTGTAGGGAAGACCTCCTGGTTTCCCATGTCACCGTCTGCCATACCAGCAAAGGAGCTACAGATGCTTCCTATGAATGAAATATACAGAAGGCTTTCAGGTGTTTCTTCAAGGGATTAAGTACGGTATTGATACAACTGTCCTGGAGTAGGATTTCACAGAGTTCAAGTTCAGGCTTTGTCAGTTTTTAGTGGTATATTTACAGGACAGTCTTTTATGCTTAAGTACTTACTTTATAGAGTACAAAATACCATACGATTCTGAAGTAATAAAAACCATCCTTACTCATCCATGGCACAGTGTTTCCTGAATTCATTTCACAAACTCTTGCCTAGTGTTTACCAGGAGCTAAACATAGCTAAAGGGCAGGAGCGAACTACAGTTCTCTGTTGTTTGGTAAAGACCATCTGAGCTGAAGGCAAGGGTTAGGTAAGGAAGCCTGGTGTTACAACTTAGGAACCAACAACTCTGTGATTCACCATTATGGCCAACAGAGCTACCCTGGCCAAGCAGAATCATCACAAAAGAAGAGTATCTCTAAGAGGGAAGCAAGGAGTCCCGTTCCTAGGGACATAGCCTGACTCAGGCATGTCCCAGTAGAACACAGCAGGCCCGCTTCCATTAAACTGATCCCACCCCCTACAGCATAGCCAGAAGTTCAAGGGTGGAGTTTTCTTTCTCGTCCATCTGCCCATCCACTGCAGCTGTTCCTTGCAGCTGGGAGAGCACACCCCCTCCACTCCTGATCACCCGGGGACAAACAGCATCTTTCCTACTCTGCTGGGCCACCTTGCCAAGAGGCTGTTTTCTCTCTTCTCACTTACCCTTAACTCTGCTAACAATAAAAGCACAATTCTAAAAATTGGTCTAGTTTTACACTACAGGAGATCTAGCAGCTTCCTTAGAAACACCACCACCATGTTTCTCCCAAAGCCCAGCTGTTAACGCAACAATCCCTAGAGCCCAGTGAGGTCAGCGGAAGACAGCAATGGTTGGAGGGAAAAAGGCATCCTTGACCAAAGCTTCAAGTTGGTCAGAGTGTTTAAAGATAGCAAGTATCCCACTAAACTTTGCAATTATATGGACCAGGCAGGGAACAGTGTGTTCCAGTTAATCTAATATTATGGTTAATACAGAATCACCATAGAGATCACACAGAAATCACCAACTTCCAAAGAATCAAATACAGCTCAATGTGTTTAACACAAAAATGGGACTGGCCATAATGTAATCATTCTTTGATGATTCAGAAGACACTTCAGGACTTTGTGAGGCCTCCGGGTCATCATTATAAGCCCCAATTACTACAGAGCTCGCCATGTGCTGGGGTGCCAGTTAAGGAGATGTCAGATCATTGACTATATTGGGTCATGTTTCTCCATTCCTTCCAATTTGCATGGAAATCTGGGTGAATGCAGGCAACCATCTCTGTCCTGTGTGCCAACAGAGAGCCAGCAGAGAGCTAGCAGAAAAGAGCACGAACTGGAAATGACTATCTTCTTTAGACCCTAGATGAGTTCAGTGGATCAAAAGTGATAGTGCCTGCCCAGAACACTCAATGCCTTTCCACCTTTCTCCTCTTAGTTGCAGTGGGAAGCACCTCCTCCTCTTGCTCAAGGGAAGACCCCCTGGCTTCCCATATCACAGTCTGCCATACCATCAAAGGAGCTACAGATCCATCTCATGATCACTGATAATCTCATCACCCTATGTGATAGTTATTATCAAAACTTTCTGAGTGGCAGGGGCCTTTCTTCTTTCCATCACTGGCTTTTTTTTTTCAAGACAGGGTTTCCCTGTAGCTTTTGGAGCCTATCCTGGACTAGCTCTAGCTCTTGTAGACCAGGCTGGCCTCAAACTCACAGAGATCTGCCTGCCTCTGCCTCCTGAGTGCTGGGATTAAAGGCGTGCGCCACCACCACTGCCCGGCTCCCATCACTGGCTCTTAACAAGAGATAATGCCAAATCTCTAATCTAACAAAGCTAAGAAAACCACCTAAAATTGTAGGTGATCCCTCTGCCCACACCCAGGACTCTCTTGTCCCTGCAAGGAGCCTGTCATTTTAGCACAGGGAAGCAAAATTCCAACCGTCTACTTTGTACCAAGGACGCCAAGGCAAGATTTTACTCTTAGTCTTACTCACCAGACTGACTACGTGTCCGAGTGCTCAGAACCACAGGGATGAAGTCACGGAAACTGCTCTTTGCTTTCTTTTCCAAGGAACCTAGAGTGATGTGTGGTTTAGGGGCAGAAGGCAGAAATATCACAATTAGAAATCTATAAACTAGAAAGCCCACATGGGATGTTCAAATGAGAAAACCAAAAGGTTAGTGTTGGCCCTGCAGTTACCCTGGCTTAACCCAACTAACCCTCCTTATGCCACCATCACTACCCATTTCTTTGGGAATGGTAGTTTTAAAAATTGGGAGCTAGGTCATTTTTACTGGCACCAATAAAGGCAATGTATCCAATCAACTCAACAGCATACCCCAAAGTAGCATATCTGTTTACATAACTCAAAGGTTAACTTAACTTTGTTCGTTACATTCTAACTGAGCTGTAGCAAGTTAAGGCAGGAAGAGGTAGACAAACGGAAACAAGTATACAAGAACAAAGTAGAAGAGGTAGGTCATGTCCAGTGAGCAAGATCATGAACGTGGACTATTGTAGCCAGGATTGCCTGGGTCATCTCCCATGAAAGCACTCAGGGACCATTCACAACAGAGTATACAGGTCAAGCATACCCCACACTCAACCCAAACATTCTGGGTATCCTTAAATGATTAAAAAAGGGCTTGAGACATCTGTAAACCTTTCTAACAAGCGAGCTAGTCAGCTCTTGGTTTTTAACCTTTTTAGAATGGGAGTTTTCCAACATAACAAAAGGTAGAGAAAACAGTGTTATGAATCCCAATTCTGCTGTTTTTGTCTAAGTATTCTTAGAGCTGCTTCTTCTTTGAGTCTTAATCCCACCTCATGGAAATGGGTTAGTGACTCTATTGTAGAACTTCTATCTGTTTACAAGTCACCTTATTCAATGTTAAGACTTCAGAATGTGTGGTACTCTAATGCATTAGGCCAGAACACATCCATCCTCCTCGGCTGTTGACTTCAGAGGTTCCAATTCTATCTCTACTCCACAGCAGAGAAGGATTCATTTTCTACTCAATCTTTCAACTACTCTCTCCCCACCAAAATTCCACTGGCTCCCTGGGGAGCTTAGGCTACAAGGTCATGCATAGCCTTTGGGGTACCTTCCTCATGACCGTCAGCTCGTTTTCCTGGAGGCTGGGACTCTGGCTTTGTTGGCTTCAGGTGCTTGTGCTTTCCCCTGACTCCATTGTGCTCTTTTCCTGAATCTGAAGCCCCTCTGGGACTTTTAGCGGTGGGTTCCTGGGGGTCTCCAGGCAGCTTCCGGCACTATGAAAAAGTAGAAAGAGTCAGATCTAAGGTCAGGTTTGCTTCTTAAGAATGTTCTCCCACAGTTATGTGCCTGCTGCTCACGCATGGATATGAACTTCTTAGAGTTAAGACTGGGGATGTTTGTGTCACAGCAATATAGGACCCAGTGGGCTATAAGGGTTCCCTTGGACTGAGTCAAATGACCTTGCTGGTCCCTTCAGGCATCCATATAATTTTAAAGATGTCTACAAAAATCTGTATTCATGGCCCCTGAACACACATCCAAAGTTGTTTTAAAAGGTCCAAAGTCAGGACCCATACTGTGTATACCTGTAGACAAGTAAGAGATAGGAATTAAAGAAAAATGCCTCTTCCGCAAGTTGGACAGCAACATCACTGTGAAGAGTATTACTATCAATTAAAAATAATTCTGAGAACTGTCAAGAAAAATTTTTCTCATGTACCAGTTAAGGCCAGAAAATGGATTTAACTACAGCAAGGAGAGGAACATTACATAGATGTGATTCCCATCTCCCTGTGAAGATAATGAACAGGGCCTGGTCTGGTATACCATACATAGTGAAGCTGAGTATACATTAAAGGCTGCTTTACACTCTGTATCACCTTGAACTCTTGCATTTGCTTTATCATAAACTATCTCAATGAACAGATGAAGAAACTGAGCCTCTAAGATAATAAGTCAACTGACTTTTCCTGGGTCACACACAGTCTAGCGTCCATACTAACACAAGGGATGCCACTACCAGGCCACCCTGCAAAATAGCTTATTTATACCTGCAGTAAGAAAGATAAGAGCTGGGACTGCTGGCCCTCAGATCTGGGCCTTTTCTCATCAGTCTTCAAAAATCTCCTCCCCTATTTGCTGTCTCTTCATCAACTCTTGCTGCTCAGTCCCATTCCCATCTACTGCTGGTTTATCAGATTACACACTACAGGAACTTTACCCCAAAGCCACAGATTTTCACAAGCTTTCAGGTCCCTCTATGACACTAAACAAAAATGGGATAAGTCGGGCGGTGGTGGCACACACCTTTAGTCCCAGCACTTGGGAGGCAGAGGAAGGTAGATCTCTGTGAGTTCAAAGCCAGCCTGGTCTACAGAGTGAGTTCCAGTATAGCCAGGGCTACAGAAAAAAAAATCATCTCAAAAAACAGAAACAAACAACCAAAAAAAGAATGGGATAAGATAGTTGTTTCTAGTACTGTAGATGTAGGGAATGTGAGAAGCATTAAACACACTCAAAGTCAGCTGGGCATGGTGGGGCACACCTTTAATCCCAGCACTCAAGAAGAAGAGGCAGGTGGATCTCTTGAGTTCGAGGCCAGCCTGGTCTACAGAGCATGTTCCAGGACAGCCAGGGCTATGCAGAGAAATTCTATCTCAAAAACTAAAAAACAAACAAAGAGCAACAACAAAACCAAAAATAACCAAAACAAAACAACAAAAAACTTTGAAGTTATGTGGTGGTCAATCTTGATTTGTCAACTTGGCTAAATTGACAAACTGCTATGTAACTCTGGGTGTATCTGTTTTTTTTTTCCCCAGAAAGAATTAACTAAGAAAGGAAGAGACCTGCCATAAAGGTAGGGAACATCATACCAGCCACAAGCCAAGGACTCAGATGGAAAATGGAAAAGTGATGGGTTGAGAAGGTAGTTCAGTAGGTCAAGTACTTGCCACAAGAGCATGAGGACCTGAGTTTCATCACCAGAAAAATACTAAGTGAGGTAGTGCATGCTTTTAACCCCAGCACTAGGGAAGCAGAGCTAGGTGCATCCCTCAACAACTGTATTATAATTGGTGAGCTTCTGGTTCCAGAGAAAGACCCTGTCTCAGAGCACAAAATAGACAGCTAACGAAGAATCACATCCAAGACTGACCTTGGGCCTACACAGGTACCTGGGGACGTGTACACCCACACACAAGAGCACACGTAACACAAAATAGGAAAATGGGAGCCCAGTACTGCAGACATCCAATTGTATTTGCAGTCTTTCTTTCTCTCCCTCTCTCCTTCCTTCCTTCCCTTTTGGCTGCCACAGGCTGCTGTTCTACTCCACTACAGTCTTCTCACTATGAGGGACTGAATTCTCCAAATCCGTGAGCCAAAACAAACTATTCTTCTCTCATTGTTCTCTCAGCTACTTAGTCACTAGGATGAAGACTGACACTTTTTCCCCTAATCACATCTGTATCACCTTCCAGTACAGTTATCAAACCTCAGTTCCAGCAAAGAAGATGACAGCTCTCTCACTAATATTTGAGGGGAAAGAACCCTCAATTCTCCAGGTACAGGCATTACCCATTACTCAGCGGAGGACTAAGCTGAATGAAACTCAAGTTACTGCTAGTTCCTATGAATCAAAGTGTCAAGAAACAAAGACCTAGAGAGAAAGGAGGAAAATGAAGATGACTGCTTAAAATCTGACCTTCAGGTCCATCCAAAGAACAACTATTTTAAATCAGGAGAAATAAAGTTCAATACACTACAACTTGAACATGTCCTATTTATTTCTAAATATTGTTTTTAGTTGCCCCTTTTGAGTATAGATCATTAACTTTAAATCCTAAAATAGACATAACAGAACATCTAGAAGAAATTTCTGTTTGTACCTTCTGCCAGGGAAGCAGTGAAAGTAAAAATATATGATCCACTCCAACCACACAAGAAGTTGGGAGGATGTAGACTCAAGATCAGTGTTCAGGTTAACAGAGTTAACAAGAATAAGGATAAGCAGCATCAAATGAAACATAATTCTTTGGCAGGCAAGATGCATTAGCAGGTAAAGCTGCTTGCTGCTACACGTAATGATCTGAGTTCAATCCTTGGTGCCCACTCAGCAGAAAGAGAACTGCTGAAATTGTTCACTGACCTCCATAGAGATGCTGCAGCACGCATGTACCACTCATATACACACACAAATAAATATAAATGCAATAATAATTTTGAAAGAAACACAATTCAAGAAAGCAACAGAAACCTAGTCTGCCTCTTGGCCACTCCTAGCAATGGGCTGTTTTGAATTAATGCCTCATCTTAGCTTAGTTATCAGTCACGTGTTTCTCAACAAAATGTGACCTAACAAAACACCTGGATTATTTGGTTTCCAAAGGGGGGGGGGGCTGGAAGTGCTGGTTGCCTTCTCCTTATCCTGTAACTTTATTCTCTGCTCCACTCATTTCTCAATTGGCCTACTGAACTAATCATCTCCTACAGTTATCTATGCCTACCTATCATTAAGTCAACATGGCAAGACATAAGCTCCACGAGGGCAGGAGTCCTTCTATTTGTGATACTAAAAACAAAAGGAGCCACTGACCCCAACTGAGTGCTTAATTATGTGCCAAGTACTATTTTAAGCACTTGTACACCATCTCATCAATTTTAACAACTTTACTGAGCTATGCTGTACAATTTGCTTACTTACATGTACAATGTAATTGTTTTTAGTGTAAACACAGAATTGTGTAACTATCACCATTGGTATCCTATAGGTACTATCTCATCACCCTGAACAGAAACCCATTAATTGGTTATTCAACAAATCTCCTAGCCCTAGACAATTATCAGGCTACTTTTTCTCTTATCAATTTGCCCATTCTGGATATTTCATATCAACATCTCATTTAACTTTTCCACCAACCCTCAGAATAAATACTATTATTTGTCTCATTGCAGAGATGAAGGAACTGAGGGTAAGAGGGATTAACTAGCAAGCTTTATCTTAATCAATGTCACAGAGCTAGGAAGAAGTAGAGCCAAAAAGACCCTATCAAAAAGTTCCTTCCTTCCCTGGGCCCCAAACTGCCAAGGCCAGTGGTCCATCATCTTTAAAGGACCAGGAAGAACTGGTCCTTGGGGAAAAGCCTGTGATTAAGTGATTTCCTTCGCCAGTACGTTCTTCTGCTTTCCAGCTTTATCTAGGACAATGGCTTCCCTGGCCCCAAGGATGAAATCATTTCCTACATCCTATGGAACGAGCTTTGCCCTTTCCAGGTAAAAAATATAGAGAGACCACGAATTAAAAGCTCTGTCCATTCATCAGCTCTGTTCACACAGTTAAACTGTTCAAGAACACTGTCTAGGAGTTGGGGGGGGGGCGTCAAATTCAGCAGAGACCCACAAGCGAAGCAGACCATCAGAAGTTCTCAGCCATACACTGGTACCGACCTTGGATCCCAGGGAACTCTGGACCACGGGCTTATCCTGTGGCTGTGGTGGCGGTGGTGGCTGCTGCTGCTGCTGTTGCTGTGGCTCTTCCTCGGTTTCCTTTTCTTTGTTACACTTCACCTTTTTGGGTGGCAGAGATTCTGTCTCTTCATCTGGTTGCCAACTGTTCTTGCAAGTAAAGACCCCAACGCTTTCCCGCTTGACTCGAGTTTGCCCAGCTTTAGCCCGAGCTTCAGCCAGGCCCCTCTGGGGAACTGCTGGGAGACCATCAGCCCGGAAGCAGTTGGCTAAATTGAAGACCACATCACCATCTACTTTCTCCATTTTCACCCGCCCCAGATCCACCTGACTTCCAAGCTGTGAAAGGTCTGTGCTGGGGCCCCTCTTGCTGCTTGGAACCACATCTAAAACGAGTTCCTTAGAGTGGCTGTCATGAGGTAGCAAAGGCAGCTCAGGCATTTTGCACAAGTTCTGGGGTGTGGCCAGGACCAGCTCATGGGACATATAGGTAGCAAGCACTTGGTTTTTAGGCTTTGTGTCTCCCGCCAGCTTCAGGCCACAGGCTGCCTGGGGGCCTTCCATCTTAGGAGTACTATCAGGGCAGAGGTGGCTCTCAGATTCTTCAGGTCCCTGATTCACTCCAATGTCCCCACTGCTAGGCTGAACAGACAGTGCCAGGGTCCCTGTCTGAGGGCTGAGAGTCAAGAGGACAGGATTGACTTGTTCTTCATAAGGCTTGGCAGCAATTCGGCAAGTTTTGTTCTTTGTGACAGCATCCTGTTCTGAAGCAAAGGGGCCCCCAGGCCGTGGCTGCCCCTCAGGAAGTCCATGAACAGCTTCATTGGAGCCAAGAGATGACACACCAGAAAACTCAGAAACAATGCTGGTGGGCCTGATAGGCACCCCCTGATTGGGGGTTAGTTGCCCGGCACTGGAAATGCCAATAGAAAGCAGAGATGCTTGGTGGTATGGTGACCAGCCAACAGGCAGGACCTGGGTGCTAGTGGGTTTCCCATTGACAGAACATCGTGGGTACATATTTGCCAGCCCTGTCGGTTTCCATAAAGATAGCTCCTTGGTTTGGCACCCTGGCAGCCCAGGGGCAATGCGGGCTGGGGTATAACGGGATTTGACTGTGCTTTGCTGTCCCTCAGCACCGGCCTGGCTGCCTTTCTTGCCACAAGTGGCACCAGTGCTCTTAGGCTCTCCTTGATCAATGATGGAGATAGGCTCCTGCTTGGGGAGATGGCGAGGATCTCGATTAAGGCCCAGGTTAGGGTCCTTGTTCAACAGCAGGGATGCAGGCACTGGGTTGGCCACTCCCACATATGTGCCAGGAATGGTGCTGATCAGAGCAGTTGAGTTTTTTACCCAGGTGCTTGGGTCTCCATTCCTCACCATCTCAGGAAAGATAACAAAAGGTGAAGAAGTGGAGCCCAGGCAGGAAGTGACATTGCTGCCAGCGGCCTGAGTTGTGCGCTGAGACCTAGACAGGACTGTGGAAAGGAGGGCCTTGCTGCTGGTGTGCACAGGGGTCAAAACGGGCATGGGAGGTGTTTTACGCTGGTTCGGCAATGGAAGCTTCTGACGGTTGGACTTGGAAGAGAGGTCAAGAGGCATCTCACTGCACTCGGGTGGAGAGGCCATCTCTCTCTCCAGTTGTGGAGGTGACTTGAGAGGAGAGAAGGTAACAGAACTTCCTTCTGTTTGTTGCTCGGTGCCCCCTGGCATCTTGGAGGGGTGTGGTGGGACTGAGTTCCCGCTGGGGGCTGGCAGCAAAGGTTGTGAAGTTGGAAGCACCTTGGCAGAAGCAGTGGTGAGGGAGGTATCTGCCAAAGGTCCAGGGACCCCATCAGGAGCAGGCTGGGTGTTAGTGCTGCTGGATGGGGACGTACAGGAGAGCCTGTTCACCTCTAAAGAGACCAACTTCGAATCTGAAGCCAAAGGCCGGGCCACAGAAAATGCATATGGATAAGAGCGGAGCTCTGGGGAGGCCAACACACCCGGAAGACACCTATCCTGTAGGTAAGATGGCAGAACTGGGAGCGTGAGTGTGGAAGAGACTCCCAGAGTAGTTGGCAGTGTAGCCACACTGAGTGGCTGCCCACAACTCGGAGGTGGGATGTATACCAGCGGCTGGTTAGGGGTCAACACTGTCCCTGGCTGAAAAGACAGGGGGACTTTTTGCATAGCTGGTGCCTGAGCTGCAGGAAAACACACTCGACTCAAACTGAAGGAGGCTGGAATGGGTGCTGAGGTGGGGATGGCAGCTGGTGTGGCAGCCGGCATGGGCGTGGGGGCTGGAGTAAAGATCGGGGCCGGGGTGGGTGCAGGCACCGGTGTAGGAGCAAAAGCAGGGATAAGGGTGGGGGTAGAAGGCGGGCCAGAAGATGGGGTTGGAGTGGGCATTGGCACAGATGGAGGGGCAGGAGCTGCTGGAGGCGTGGATGCTGGCATGGAAGCTAGAACCGGAGTTGGGACAGAAGCAAGGACCAAAGTGGGAGCTGAAGGAGGCACAGGAGCCTGGATCAGGGCCAAGGGAGGCGCAGAAACAGAAACAGTGAGAGGAGTAGGAGCAGGAGCCGACAGTGGCACTGGGACTGAGTGGGGAGCAGAGGCTGGCACAGGCACCAAGACAGAGGCTGACACGGAGAGAGGGTTTGAATCAGAGATGAGAGTAGGCACCGAGGGCGGTGCTGGAGCTAGAGCGGGCACTGGTGCTAGGGGAGGAGAAGGAGCTGAAGCCGATGTGGCAACTTGGACTGGAACTAGTCCTGAGTGGGGCACCGGGGCTGGGACAGAAAGGGGAACTTGGAATGGATCGGGAACTGAGGGGGTCACAGAGGCCGACCCAGGGGCAGGAGGGCAGATAGGTGCCGGAAGTTGACTGAAGTTAGTGGTAACTAGAGGCAGGGTTCCCTCCACGGGGACTCCAGTTCCCAGAGTTGCCAAAATGAAAGTGTTCTTCTCCCCAACACTGTGCCGAGAGTCCAAAGCCTTTACCCCGGCTGGCGAGCAGTCAACCTGTTTGCTCATTTGGGTGCTTAGGGGAGTCCAGGAGCAATTGGCCCTGCTATGGCTGGCCTCAGTGCTATCAGGAGTGGGCAGCTTAAGCCCGTCTCCTGGGCTGCTCAGTGGCATCAGGAGGCCCTCGGCCTCTCCTGCATTCCCAACATAGTCCATTTTTGGCTGGGGATCATCAGGCTGATCTTCTGACCTGTGCCCAAGTTTTTCTGTTGTACTGCCATCTGGGTTTGCCCCCCGGGCATTGCTGCCACTTCCAACTGCTGTGAGCTCCACCTGCAACGAAAGAACAGCATGCCCATCTTAGCAAGCTCCCAGCAGCTGATCCAAGTATCCTGAGGCCTAAGAGGTAACTGCTGGTCCTTTCTGCAACTCAACCAACTGCAAAGTACCAATGTACCAATTTCTATCTCATCTAGAGCAACATCTGTCTTCTTGCTGCCATTCTCAGCCATATACCCCCGGAAAGCTCACTCTTTAATGGGCAGCATATAACCAAACATAGATCCTTACCTTGGAAAAACTGCTGCTGACACAAAACTCCTGAGATCCAAAGTGCTGGCAGTCACCTGTCGTGGATTCCTCATCAGAAAGAGGTGCTCTTCTGGCAGGGAAGACACAACCAGAAAAGGGACATATGGCTCAGACTTAGGCCACTGACACTTTCTCAAGACGGCCCTGCTTCTCTGCCTTCCCACAAAACCCTCCTATCTCACTTTCCACGGCGGCTTCAGGGGATAGCAGAGTACTAAGGGGATCAAGGAGGCAAAGCAGTCTCTGCATGCGGCTTTGCAGGTTCTTCAATAGGAGCCTTGTCTGACCAGAATTTGGGGCTACTTATCTTGCTTTCTAGTGTTCTCACAAAAAGTGTGGGAGAACTCCATCTTAGCACCTTCTCCTTTGCCCTGGAGCTTACCCATCAAGGTGACCATTTCAATCTAGGAATACAGGGCATCATCAAAACAGAGATAGATGTGATCTCAACAGCCTCAACAGCATGCAAATTCATTTCATTTTAAATCTCAGCTTGTTTCAAGTCTACATGGAAAGTGCCATATTAGGGTAAATCTCTTCCAAAACAAATCACCATTCCCATTGTGTTTAAGTCTAGTCCAAATCTGAATCCCCTGTTCATCCAGTGGTCCGGGCATGCCTGGAGACTGTACACATTCACATTTGAGGCTATCTGGTCACTGACACTAAGAGGCTCTTTAAATTACTACATTTTAGCCAAGCATGTGTCATGTGTTTGTAATTTGAACACTTAGGAAGTGGAGACCGGAAGGTAAAGAACTCAAAATTAGTTGGGCTATAGGAGACCCTGCCTCAAACAACAGCTAAATGGAGTAAATGTGGCGGTGATCCACATCTTTTTAAATCCTGGCACTCAGGAGGCAGAGGCAGAGTTCAAGGCCAGCCTAGACCCTGGTCTAGGTAAGGAATTTCAAGTCCTTAGCAAGGCTACATCATAAGACCCTATCTTAATTTAAACCCTGCAAAACGATACAACAAACAAACGAACAAATATTTCTTTCTCTCCAAAGGAATGGTTCTAGAACTCTATCTGGCTCCAGCCAGTATCTTCCCATCTCATACATAATACACAAGGAGCACCTGCCCTTCAGCCTCTCTGTACCACCACATTTCCTCCCTTCCCAAAGGGAGCCCCTCAAAGCCACAGACTTCATCTTCACATTGGTATGTGCTATAAGCAAAGGCTTAAGGCCAGATAGCTGAGGCTCAAAGGAGAAAAACCCAACTGTATCCCCCACCTGTTCATAAAGAACTCTCTAAATTAAGGTAAGAATCTTCAAAAAATGTTACATTTGACAAAACAAACCAAAGGATAAAACTGCTAAAGTTGAAGGACAAACACCCAGTCAAAGTTTGGTACTCTAAGTGCAGCAGGAACACACTGCCCCTGCACTAGGGAGTATATCAATAGGGCAGCCGCCAGGGTGGGAGTGGCTGCAGAGGAGGTGGGAGTCAAAGAACAAAGCTGCAGCAAGTTTTCTTGGTGGGCAAAGCATAAGACTGTTCTGCCTGCTCTTTGTTTGATTTTGCCTGCCATCTTTGGAGCCCTGCCAGAGATCCAATACAGCCTGTGAAGAAAAGTCAGCCCCTGCCTTACCAACCACTCTAGACTAAAGGTATTTGGGGTGCCTGCAGCCAACTCCAACAAGGAGGAGTACCCTGCAAATAACTCTCTTCCTCTGACTGAAACAGGGACTCCCAAATTGTACCTGGGGCAAAAGAACCAAAAATGGCAATGGGGATCAGAACAGTCCTCTCCCCATCTTTTCAATGCTCCAGAAGGGGCTAACCAAGGGGGAAAGGCTTGTCCCCTTTAAAAAACAGCTAGGGTGGCAGAAGTGGGAGGGTTCCACGGCTGGAACAAACAGAATGACTGTGAGGCAAGGGCTTTGGAGGCAGTTGGGGGTCTTGAGGAAGGGGAGGGCCCCAAGGAAAGGGAAAACACACTTTTCACATCAACTCCCGAGAGACCAGAAAAGCAGGACCTATATGCACCAAGCCTTGGGCTGAAGAAGCATGTTCCAACTAGAATCACCAGGGATGGCTTAGGGGGAGGGCTGCGGGGTGAGGGGGGAGGGGGAAACAGCAGTCCCTGCCTCCAAAACTCCACTTGGGAAGGCACTATTTGTTTACATTCTTTCCCCTCCTGACCATGCAGCCGACCAAGTGGCTGCTCCTTGGGCAAAAATCCTGCTTCGAAGCAGAAGCTATGTTCTTGCAAGCCAGCGGTTACCAGGAAAGCCTAGAGTCAGGCAGAGAAGCGGGTGGTGGCAGCAGAAGCAGCACTTCTGGCTACTCCAGCCATGCCTAAGCCTCACCACCAGCCCCCAAGCTCTGGGAAAATGCATGCGATGATGTTTCAAATCCTCTGAGGGGGATGCAAAGCTGAGCAAATATTTAAAAAACGCTCCACTGAGAGAGGAGCCTGGGATCAGAAAGGCAGAGGTGGGGAGGGGGGCTGGGTCAACTGAGCAAGGTTATGGGGATATAGGTGAGGGGAAAATATAAGGAGCGTCCCATCAGGACTAGAAATAAATTCTGTTTCTTCCCATTAGAAGCCAGCTGGTATGCTCAAGGCTTTGTTGAACTTAACCAAAATGAGCCACCACCTCTCAGCTGTTTTCCTAATTATTAAAGGCTAACACACCTGGACCTGTCATGCAGGCCCTTTTCAGTTCCTGTTGGTCTAAGAGAAATAGTCAGCCTAGAACGCATGAGACCAGCCTCTTACCAGCCCAAGACTTTTCCTATTTGAAGTCTTACTGCTCCTCCAGGACCCCCTTTACTCCAGCCAAGGCCTTCCCCAAACACTCAAGGAAATATGAATATTGGCCTTCACCCCAAACTCCTAATTCATCTTTCCAGCCTGGGCTCAGGATGGCACTGTCCTCTGTCCTCTGATAGTCCCATGAAAATGCATCATTCTTGCATCGAGACTCCATAGGACCTGTTCACACCACACCTCAGCACTTACCTGCAATGTACTAAGATGTACTACCGGTTTGCTTTTGTATTGAATAAATACTTAATTAAATGCCAGAAGCAAGCAAGCTGATTTAGCTGGAGGTTTGACTATAAGGCTGACCAACCACCTGAAATAGTCAAAAAGGCAACGCCTTCTGTTCTCAACCATATTTGATGAAGCTGGGCAGACTTCTACAATATCATCTTAAGTTTATCCCCAAATACAACTTTATACCTCAAAACTGTAAGGTCTACAGTAAGTTGGAAAGAATGAGGAAAGATGGTTTTTCCAGAGTAAAGCTGGGCTTGGTGGCACATGCTTGCAATCACAGTACTTTGGAGGCTAAGACGGGAAGACTTTCTTCCCTGCTACATAGCAAGACTCTTGTTTCCAAAATGGGGGAGAGGGTGGGGACTGGAGAGATGGCTCAGCAGTTAAAAGAACTTGCTACTCTTCAAGGGACCTGAGTTTGATTCCCAACACTCACATGACAGCTCACAACCATTTGCAAGTCCATTTCCAGGGCATCTGATGCCCTTTATTTGATCTTTATGGGTACCAGGCATACACATAGTGCACAGACATACATTCAGGCAAAACACCCATACGCATAGAAAAAAAATATATATAGAGAGAGAAAAGACATATTATATAGTATATGTGTAATATTAATTACCAGGCATGGTTGCTCACACATGACATCCTAGCAGTTGGGCTGAAGCAGTAGGATTACTACAAGTCAGAGGTCTACCTAGGTTATAATAGTAAGATCCAGGTCAGCCTGGGCAGCAGGAAAGAGACACTGCCTCAAAAAAAGAATACATAGGGTGAGATTACATTTTGGAAATCAGCTGTAACATAGCTTAGACTGTGGTAAGAAGGCGACAAAGGGAAGATGGGATCAGAAATGACAATGTTTAAAAGGTCACCTTAACCACTGGGCATATTTGCTAATTTAGCATCTAAAGAAAGGTCTGTAAAAATAGAATTTCACATCTACTTCCAACTCCCTTCTTAGAAGGAATATAGCACAGACAGTGAACCAAGGTAATTTGTCCACTGGTTTTTAATTTCTCAGGTTAGCACACAACTGTCTGCTTTACTGAGACAGTCTCACTTATATAGCCA
This sequence comes from Alexandromys fortis, assembly GCF_014885135.2. Lineage (NCBI taxonomy): Eukaryota > Metazoa > Chordata > Mammalia > Rodentia > Cricetidae > Alexandromys > Alexandromys fortis. The sequence continues at coordinate 321,476 of NW_026068104.1, forward strand.
AGGCTAGCCTAAAACTTAATATGGAGCCCAGGCGCGGTCTCAAATCCACAGCATTCCTGCCTTAGCCTCCTGAGAACTGGGATTACAGACATGAGTAACCATGCCTAGCTTGTGCACTGGCGTCTTGAAGGTTCAGGCTCACAGCTCTAAGTCAGCCTCAACTACTTATAACTAGAACAACATGGCCGAGCAGTGCGTACTCACAAATCACAATCAGCACCTTGCCTTGCCAAAGATCATCTCTCAGAATGATCTGAGACAGACCTCATAGACAAAGATCATCTCTCAGAATGATCTGAGAATAGACCTCATAGACAAAGGAAAATTTTTTTCTTTCTGCTGTCTCCCAGAAGAATTTCACTTTATTTTCATTGGTTTTGATTTTTGTATTCTAAAATTAAATTTCTTTTTTTAAATCCATCTCTAAATGCATTCCTCAGTACAAAAACCAAAAAGCTATCAGGTGCTAATGGAGTAAGAAAATAAAAGGGTTTATTCTCCTAAACTTAGTCTCAGACAAGTACATAATTCTCTAATTAGGAACTAAAGAAAAAAAAACCATTTTTAAAAAAAAAACAGCCGGGTGGTGGTGGCACACGCCTTTAACCCCAGCACTTGGGAGTCAGAGGCAGGCAGATCTCTGGGAGTTCGAGACCAGCCTGGTCTACAAGAGCTAGTTCCAGGACAGGCTCCAAAACCACAGAGAAACCCTGTCTCAAAAAAAAAAAAAAAAAAAANAAAAACAAGCACACCTTTAATCCCAGCATTCAGGAGGCAGAGGCAGGTGGATCTCTGTGAGTTCCAAACCAACCTGGTCTACAGAACTAGCTCCAGGACAGGCAGGGCTACACAAAGACACCTTGTTTCGAAAAACCAAAACCAACCAACCACACAAACAAAAAACCCACAAACATGAAGCTGAGCATTCCTGAGTCCCAGAATTTCATCCCTAGAGCCACAAAATCCTAGTATATAAAAGCAAAAATTGTCATTCTTTCTTCCCTTCAAAATTATCAACATTATCTCTCCCAACACACGGACAGCTTTTAGGTTTACCAGGGAAACTCCAGCTGTATTTTTTTTTACATTCATTGAGTTATTTGAGATGTAGGGTAGCACTGGTGTGTCCACGTGGACATCAGAGGACAATCTGTGGGACTTATTTTCTCCTTACAACTAATGGGTTCTGAGGATCAAACTCAGGTTGTCAGACTTAGCAGCAAGCATCTTTACCCAGTGAACCATCTCAACTGACCTAAACCAGGCTCTTTATTTCTTTTTCTTTTTGAAGACACCAGATCTTAAACTGGAGGGAAAGTCCTATTGTAATTCCTATGGCGTATTTGAATTAAATAGTCAATAGATTAAAATACCAGAACAATGCCTTGAAGTTGGAAAAGGTCTCATAACCACCACACAGAGCAATTTGGCCAGGGGTTATAAAAGGAAAATATAAACTCTGAAGGACAATTGGGTACCCTCGATATGAGGTATAATTTTTAAGAGGCCTCTCTTGATCAACCAAAAATCAGAAAACTGAAACACACATACAAACCAGGCAGGCCTTAGCAACTCAATTTTATATTAAAATCTCATCTTCCTTGGATACTTCATAAGGTCTTCCTGACAAATTTTTGCTAGTTTCCTGATGCAGGAAGTACTGGCCCCAAAACTCTGGCGACCGGTTCCCACCTTAAAGCTGTATGATGAGGGGCTGGAGAGATAGGTCAGCAATTAAGAGTCCACTGTCTTTTCCTTCAGAGGATCCAGGTTCAACTTCCAGCACCCACATGACAGTTCATAACTGCCTGTAACCCCAGTTTCAGAGAATCTGATATCTTCACACAGACGTACATGCAGGCAAAACACAACTACACATGGAATAAAAATAAATAAATTATATTTATTTAAAAAGCTACATGAGCCGGGCGGTGGTGGCGCACGCCTTTAATCCCAGCACTTGGGAGGCAGAGGCAGGCGGATCTCTGGGAGTTAGAGGCCAGCCTGGTCTACAAGAGCTAGTTCCAGGACAGGCTCCAAAGCCACAGAGAAACCCTGTCTCAAAAAAAAAAAAATACATAAATAATAAAAAATAAAAAGCTACATGATCAACTTTCTTCCAAGCCCTGGACAAGAGACGAAAATATCTTACATGGAGTTTTAAGCAGCCAACTTTGACATAAAAAACAGAAACAGCGAGCACCTGAGCTTTTCTTTACTCCACAATCTTAGAATTCTTAATAACGACACAGATAATACTAGGTGGCAAAAATCATCTGATGGCTTCCTCATTTTCACTGGAACAAGGACAGTGTGGCAAAGCAGGTGTTCCCCCATGATTGAGGAAAATTAGAAACAAACAGGAATCTTGTCCCCAAGTCCTACCCCCAAAAGTGACTAGGTACTGCTTTACCTCTCCTCGTTGAGGCCGCACATGCGAATCCGGTCAGAACTGGTCCAGTTGTGCACGCCGCTGTAGAGCGGTGCTGTAGAGATCATGACAGCCACTCACTGCCAGATAGGATCTGCTGCGGCCACTCCCCCTGGGGAAAAGAGTGCCAAAAAAATTAAAATGAGAATAAGCACAGTCACTTTTGCCACCTTTTACACTGAAACACTTCAATTAAGGTAATCATAGCATCAAAACGCTGAAGTGATCACTCTCACAAGCCAGCCTGCTATGGAAATGAAGGTCCAAAGAAGGAAAAGATCACACCAGTTTTCCAGTAATCCACATTTCAAGATGCAGACAAGGACACTGCAATCACCCTGAATGATTTTTAAATTATCTTCAAAGGCACATATGCTTGAATGTTTTGAGGAAATTCAATCTACTGCATCCAGTTGAGGGACAGTATATTCTCGAATACATTTAGCCCAAGCAACCCAGTCAGAGTGCCGCATCCATACCTGAGCAGCAAGTGCAGTGAAAGACAACTGGGGGTCTTTTTCACAGCTGCTCTCTAATCCATGGATAGGGAAGGATCTGAGTGACACAGCCAAGTTAAGCTCTCCAGAGGAAGCACACTTTCTTTATAAACCTTTCAAAAGTATCCTGCTCTGCACCCAAGTTGGTCACAATGCAACTATGGAAGGTGTGGAGAGCTCCCTCTAAATTAGATGCAATACTCCCCTTGTACTCTGGCCACAAACAAATGAACAAAAAATAAGCCTCCATCAAGCACGCATTTCTGTCCTCGTCCTTTTCTATTAGTCTGTCTGCCCTGCCATGGCTTACTAACCCTTTCACGAGCCAGAGTCTATTTGTTATTGACAACCACTGCACAGCCATTTCATCTCTGACAGAAAAGGGGGTATCAAGGAAAATAGCCTCATTCAGTACGCCTGCTTTGTTAACCTATTAGCTAAAATTATCATTCACCAAAGTTCAACTGAACGGAGCCCTATGGTGATTAGAATTTTCTGCTGTTGTCTGTGTTCCAAAGAAGTCACTGTAATGTACAATCACATCAGAGATTTGTTCCATTTATCCTCTTTTCAATTTTCACAAATTGTTCATATTCAACATAATTCACTTACTCATTCAACAAACATTTGTCCTGTGTACTAGGGATTCAACAACTAAAAAATTCATACCTGTAGAGTGCTTACATTCTAGAGAGGTGGTGACAGGAAGGACACTAAGCATATTAAATTTTTCTGTCATAGTGCATCCCAAGCTACACACCACAGACCAAGGAGCATGGGTACAATGTCAGGGGGAGTAAGTGGAGGGGCTGCTTCACAATATGGTGATCAACATAGGCCTCACCAAGAGGAAAACATTTCGACAACCTAAGGGATATGAAGGAGTGAGCAATGTAGATACCTACAGGGAAGAACATTCCAGAGAGAGGGAAGCAAAGTTCTCAAAGCAGGAGGAGGCTGCCTGCTCAAAGTAACAAAGAGCCAGGAAATCGGCACAGCTGGATTCAGGGAAGGTGGTAAGAAAAGAAGAGTGAGATACATCTCCCCACAGTTATCTTTGACTTCATCTTATCCTATCTCTGCGCCAGTCAAGGGGCTCAGTTGTCTTCGCCCCTTTCCTTTATACTTCTCCTGTCCTGTCTTTCCTGGCTCAGTGCTAGCTGGCTTCTCAGCATGTGCTCCTTCTGTTATCCACCCCAGAAACCTGGGTGTTCACAGAAGACGAGCTTTCCCCTTACTCCTTCCTTTTCTTCCTATCTCTTCCTCCTTTCTTTTTTCTTCTTGTTCTCTCTCTTGCTCTCCTTGCTCTCTCCTCACTCTCATTCAGCCTCTCCTATTGGTCTCGCAGATGTCTTGTGGCCCCTCCTCTTTTCTGCCAACTCTCTGAACACAGCCTCTTCCAATTTTCCGTCCTGCCTGTCTTCTCAGACTCTCCCTTACTTTTATCTCCTCCTCCGCATTCCCGTTTCCTCTTCCCTTCCTCCCTCCCTTGTTTCCCCTTCCATTCTTTCCCATCCCCACTTCTCCACCAACCCTCTGCTTCTTTCCCCGTCTCATCTTTCATTCTGGGTCTCTTTCTGTGTTTCTCCTTGCTGGGGACGCCAGCCTTGCCCTCCATCTCTCTCAGCAGTCACAATTCAAATTCACCTCTAGATGTACATCTATTTCTCTAATCCTGTCCTCTTTCCATAGGTCTAGACCAGAATTCCAGATGCCAGCAACTTGCTGTTAACTGGATGCTCACTAAGCCTCTCAAATCCACCATATCTCAAACTGGACTCGTTACCTGTCCCTATAAATGCACTCCGCAGCCCATTCACCATGTCGTCACAGCAAGCTTCCTTAGTTCTTAGCACCACCGTCCTCTCACTTGAAATATCTTCAACTCATCTCTCCATCACCCCGATGACCTCAGGTGTCAAGTCTAGATAAAGCCATCTTCCTTTCTCTTTCTACACCTCTTGCCTCTGCCCTGGTACAGGCCTTCATCATCTCACCCCAGGAATATTATTCTGGCCTCTTAACTGCTCTCTCAGCAGCCCACCGCTTGATTCCACAATCAATTCATCTTCTGAAATGCTACTTCGATCAGACCTCCCTACTCTAGTCAAAAGCCATCAGAATCAAGCTAGCACTCAAGCAAGCCAGAATTCTTAGGACAGCCTTCAGGGCCCTTAGGAGCTGGCTTCAAACCTCCTCTGAACAGTCTTCTACTTTGTCCTACCGTTTGCCTGTCATCCTTGCCATCCCCAGCTCCTCATCATCCAGTTTCAGGACTCTGCTGCTTCTTCACTTAAATGTCATTGTGTCATTCCTCAGCTCAAGAACCGTTGGCCCCTCCCATTCTGGTTCTCCTCAAACATTTCCTTTTTTCTTCTATTCTACCATGGGTTCTCCTCTGCTATGAGTTAGCAGGGGAAATGGCATATCCGTCTCTCCACCACACGATCACTTATTAGACTTAAGGAGTAACATCCTTTTTCTGGCTTTAGTTTCTCTGCAATGTTTTACCCACAGTAAGGACTCCTCAGTAAATGCATGCTACATGGGACTGAATTCTAGATTATAACTGAGGTAATGACCCTGAGAAATCAGAAGAAGCAAAATAAAACTGAAAAAGTGCCTACTATATTCCTGCTTGCTCCCAAAAAATTCCATCTATTATCTATAATACATCTTTCAAGACTACATCAGTTCACTATCTTTGCCCTGTTTTGTACCTCGAAATTGCGAGCAGCTGATGGGTATATAAACTCTGTCACGACCCCATAAAGTTGGGATTGACCTCCTGCCCCCACCTCCCTGACTGTGGAAAAATCTGCCTTACCTCCATTTGCACTCCTATTCCCTTACTCCATATAAACTTGTGGTTTTTTGACTTTTTCTTTACACTAGCTACAGCATATATAGCTTTCTCATTAAAAAGAAAAATACAGTCTGTTTAGAGAGTCACAATGCTTTATGCTTCTCTGATAGCTATCTATTTGGGGGGAACTTGGGACAGGGTTTCTCTACAATCCTGGCTGTCCCGGAGTTTGTTCTGTAGACCAGACTGGCCTCAAACTCACAGAGATCCACCTGCCTTTGTCTCCCAAGTGCTGGTATTAAAGGCATGTGCCACCACCACCCAGTTTGAAGGTTATCTTTTAGCATCACTAACGTTAAGGTAATTTTAGAAACACTTTTTTTTTTTTTTTTGGTTTTTCGAGACAGGGTTTCTCTGTGGCTTTGGAGCCTGTCCTGGAAATAGCTCTTGTAGACCAGGCTGGCCTCGAACTCACAGAGATCTGCCTGCCTCTGCCTCCCGAGTGCTAGGATTAAAGGCGTGCGCCACTATCGCCCAGCTTTTTAGAAACACTTTTAACAAAGACCCCATCTGCTAAACTTAGCAGTGCATGTAATCCAAAGACTGAGAGTTGAAGGCCAGCTTGGGCTACCTAGGAAGAACTTGTCTCAAAAAATGAGTCCATGCCCTGAGTATCCTTGCTAAGGAAGTCATTTGTTAGAATATCTTAGAATATCCCTAGATTAAAATTCAATGGTTTAGCCAGGTAGTGGTGGAGCAGTAGTGGTGGACCTTTAATCCCAGCACCAAGGAAGCAGAAGCAGGTGGATCTCTGAGTTCAAGGCCAGCCTGGTCTATAGAGTGAGTTCCAGGAGAGCCAGAGATACACAGAGAAACTGTCTCTAAAGAAAAGAAAGAAAAAAAGAAATAATGATTCCGCCTGCTGGCTAATTCACCAGGTATTTCATCTTCTTCTCAAGGAACTATTAGAGGAATCAGACAATGGAAGGACTTACTCTTGCTAGAAGACTAATTCAACACCATGCATAAGCTTTAATAGCTACCTAAGTATCTGAAGGCAGCAGGTATGTCAGTGACCACATGATTTTCACTCAGAATTATTTGTTTTTTCAAAAATTATTTGCAGGTCTAGGACAGAAGTCAAAGTGGGATTCCCAGTGCTTGGAAACAGAGCAACATACCAAATATCACTGAGATAAAGAGTTTTTAGGCTCAACAAAAACATAAAAGAAAAGGTAGAAGCAAAAACAAAACAAAAGCTAAAAACAAACATGTTCATGATGTAGCGTAAGACAACCTTGAGGGCAAAACTGACACCCGAAGCCTCCACTTGGAGGATATCTTTCTTAAAATTTAAAGATGGATCATTGGAGCTGGAGTCAGAGAGGTGGTTGTAGACCACCTGATTTGGGTGCTGGCAATCAAATTTGGTTTTCTGTAAGAGTAGTACACATTCATGACCACTGAATCACCCAGCCCTCTAGCCATCATGAAATCTTGAAGACTGAACACCCTCTTAAATCTTGGCCCGGTAACTTTCCTCATGATCTTATCAGAGCAGCACTCCTGACCATCTGAAGTCCACTGCTAATTAACAGTAGTCGTTCTGCTCAAGGGGTAGAAAACAGCAGACACACAGGCAGGATACTGAACTAAGTGGCCTACATAAGAAGGCAAGATTCATGTGGCAAGAGAGAAAGCCAATGGTAGCATCAAATGCTGCACTAAAAGAACAGGGTTCTGCCAGAAAGGAGGATCAGGACCAAACAGTCAATGCAAACCAGTGTTTCCCAAGCCAAGATCACTGAGAAGCTGGTTCCAAACAGTATCTTAGGTCTGAGCTCCAAACATTCTGATTCAGTAAGCCTAGGATTTTGTCTTGTTACAGCCCTGTCTAATCATGTTAGTGATCATTCACTATAAAGCACACAGGAAGTGAAAAGGGAAAAAAAAAACTTACCCACATTGCTATTCTCATTCTCTCCTACTTCTCTCTCTTTCTTTGCCGCCCCCCCCGCCCACCCCACAAATAAGAACCTTATATAGCAGGTGAGGTTCCAAAAAGGAACTTGGAATAAACCTGGCAGTCCCAAATAAATGACCCAGGAATCACAGACACAAGGATATAAAATACCTCAAAGGACTGATTTTCCTAGGTGTCACAACCATGGAATTGGTAAGAACAGCTGCATGACCCACAACTCAAACGCTGGTCACTGCCCAGAAAGCAATGAGTGCGACCACTGTAAATTAGCCTCACTTTGGGCAAAGCAACTCAAAAGTCTTGTCTAACTCGTGATAAGGACAAAGAACACGTTCCACGTGCCTACATAAGAAGGCAAGTGTGTCTGAAAAAAAAAAGAAACTTTGCCCCTAGAAGGCCTATGTAGATAGAAGCAAATAGACTGACTGAAATCCTACAAAATGTATCTAGGGTATCAGAGGGTGCATAAAGTGTGTAGTCAGCCATAAGGACCACACTAGAATAGGGAAACCAAGATGAGAACGGACTAACGGGAGAGAAATAACTTTAAAATGGTGAAAATAGCAGCTAAGTTGAAAATGAATAGGTAGTAGAAGGGATGCCATGATGTAAAGTTCTGAAGGGGAAAAATAAGCAGCCCCAAAAGAAAATGCGCTAGAAGGTAAGAGCAGGTGTAGAAGGCATAAAAGAGAAGCCCATGACATATAGCAATCAAACGGGAAAAGTGAAATAGCGGAACCTGAACTATTTCACCATCATGGGCCAAACTGAAATACTGTGGGGAAGCACTGTAGCTTTTCAGAAGAGGTTAGAGAATGCATTATCAAAACAGGGAAGAAAAGGTATATATAGCAAGTTCTAGACCAAGCCATGGTTGGGAACACCATGGGCAGCTCTAATATGCAGAGTTTATAAAAGGGCACAATTTTGTTTCGAAATGAAACAAGTAAATTTCACAACAATTAAAAGCAAAAGCATGGTCGTCGCTGCATTTGAGGAAGAGAAGGACACAGAGGGAGGTAACAGAGCAAGAATATGACAACTATTTTACACTAGAGAAGATGATTTGTGTTGGGTTTGTGTTTGTTTATTGATTTGGAGCAGTTTTTGTTTTGTGAGATGGGGGTGGGGGGTCATGTTTCTCAGGCCGGCCTCAAATTCACTAGCTGACTCTGGCCTTGAATATTCAACTTGAAGCCTGGCCTTAAATCTGTTCTTGGACTATAGGTTTGGCCAGTAGACAATTTAAGAAGGAGGGTTGGGTCAGTGGTGACTAATGAAGAAAGAGAACTACTATTCCAATAGAAATACATAGCTGCTGGGCGGTGGTGGAGCAGGCCTTTAATCCCAGCAGAGGTAGGCGGATCTCTGTGAGTTGAAGGCCAGCCTGGTCTACAAGGGCTAGTTCCAGGAAAATCTCGAAAACTACGAGAGAAACCCTGTCTCGAAAAAAACGCAGAGCTTTGGGTAGGGTACCACTCCCATAAGGAAGAAAAAACTTGCAAAGAAGCAAGGGAAAGGCTACCCCTACTATCCCTCCCACTTTTGGAAAAGCAGCATCACTGCTCTGCCTCCTTCCATGTGTACTGAACAGGACAGTAACATTTATGTTTCCCACTCATTACATTCCCCAAACTTTAACGCCAATGAGAATGTGTTCCCCATTTAAATAGTTCTGTTTTAGTGATTTCCCATGGAAGAGCATTCTTATATTCTGCTCCCTGCCCCCCATATCTTTATCTCCTTACCTTTTCTAGCTACTTATCAACTATCAGTACCTGAAACTCAAATAGCATAGACATGTCCCAATTGCTTTACTGTGTTTCCCTTCGTACAAAGCAGGTCCTTCTACCACAATATATGACAGCACACACACAAAGACCAACTAGAAAGTATCTACTCAGTCATTTAAACAAGGCAGGGGATCTTTTCTGCTGTTCATTTTGTCGACTTAATGTATTGTAACACTTCCTAGTTCCCTTGGTTTTTTTTTTTTTTTTTTTTGTCCTATCTGAATATTTCCACTGGTGTCTACTACCAGAGATCTGACTTAAAAGGCATATTACATCCTCTTCCAAAATATCTTAATTTTTGTATTTAACAATTGCCTGCATGTGATTCTAGTGTGGATACCTTCAGACTCCTTAGGTACCACCATGTTTGAAAATTGTGCCTATAAACATTTATGAGGCTGGATACAAAGGAATGTTAACTGTCTATTAAACACATGAAAGCTTACTCATTCCAATGCATTTAGTTCCCTCCAATGCAGCCACCTTGGGAGGCTGGATAGTCATCTCAGTAACTAGACGACCAAGGGCTTACAATTTTCTACAGCGCTCCTAAGAGTACTAACATGGAATTCTAAGAGCATTCTATGCACCCTTTCGATACCTTCACTAGTGTAGGTGCTAAATCCCATGCTTTTAGGGGTGACTGGATATTTAGGAACATCCAAATCCATTCAGGACCATAAGTGTGGAGGTATAAACCTAGAAGTTAGGAAGGTTAGGCAGGAAAATCTCTAGTTTCAAGCTAGCCTGGGCTACATAGCTACTTCAGAGACAGCCTGTTGCACATAGTAAGATTCAAAAAAATTGGAAAAAGAGCCGGGCGCGGTGGCGCACGCCTGTAGTCCCAGCTACTCGGGAGGCTGAAACAGGAAGATTGCTTGAGTCCAGGAGTTCTGGGCTGTAGTGCGCTATGCCGATCAGGTGTCCGCACTAAGTTCGGCATCAATATGGTGACCTCCCGGGAGCGGGGGACCACCAGGTTGCCTAAGGAGGGGTGAACCGGCCCAGGTTGGAAACGGAGCAGGTCAAAACTCCCGTGCTGATCAGTAGTGGGATAGCGCCTGTGAATAGCCACTGCACTCCAGCCTGGGCAACATAGCGAGACCCCGTCTCTTATAAATAAATAAATAAATAAATAAATAAATAAATAAATAAATAAATAAATAAGTAAGTAAGTAAGTAAGTAAATAAATAAGAAAAAGAATGCAATCATATAGCAACATTATTAAATGGATGCAGTACAGGACTCACAGCCTAAACAATGGCAGAAACCTTAGAGAACAGTTCCCTCCCCCATTTCTCAGCCATCGCATGACCATCCTACTATGTCCACTTCTAACTTCATCTGCCAAATAACGAAGAAGTGAGCATAACACAGAAACACTTACAAGGACAAGAGGATGAGTGAGCCGAAACCAAAGTTTTCATGGTTCCCTTACATTTTCATACCATGAGATTGTTTTAGCTTGTCTACACTTGGCCTTGATTTTCTCCCCTATTATTCACAGCATCCATTTTCATTTTCTGCTATAAAGAAACTGGTTGACTCTACCTAAGGAAAATATATCAATGTATTCAAAGCTATATACTACACTCAGGCTCTAGCTATAAGATTTTGTACAACTGGGTCTAGAAGATGGCTTAGCAGTCGAGAATACTTCCTGCTCTTCCAGCGGACTGGAGTCCCTTTCTGAGTACCCATGTCAAGCAGTTCGCAACTGCCTGATACCTGCATCTCAAGGGAGTCCAATGCCCTCTTCTGTCCTCTGTAGGCACTGCATTCATGTACTTGCACGCAGGCACACACACACACAGAGAAAATAAATCTTAAAAAGATTTTGTACAACTTTAACATGTCACAGATAGCTAGAAAACTTAAGTCAACATTGTGAAACTGGTCATCTTAAAACGCAAAGCCACTTCACCAAAACATCTACGCAAATAGGGACATTTTGAGAGACTTCTAATTTTTGTTAATCCAAAAATAAGAGCTGGTTTTCCTCCATCTTGATCTTCAACAGGACGCTGAGAACATTTGCTGTACCTTTCACACTCCCAATATGAAGATCTGAATCACTTTTGCGATGCTTCTATGTCCTTCTTTTCACAGACTAAAACAGTGGCCCTCTGATGTCTCCATTTTAGTATATTGTATTTATGATATAGACTTTTTCATGGAAAAAGTTTTGCTTTTGTAAAACTCTCCTAGACCATGCACATACACACATATTTGGAGAGACCATTATCAAGTTTTTTCAGTTCTCTTACCAGAGATGAGAATCTGCTATGACTACATATAGATCATGTATATAACTCATCTGAATCTATGTTTCATTTTTACCCCTTTTATCATACAGTATTTACTCAAAGAATTTCAAATTCCATAATGACTCACTCTATTACCCATCCATAGGTTTACTGGCCCTATCCCAGTAGGGTCTAGCATGATATAAGGCACATGACGTGGGCTCAATAAATAGCTTGCTAAACTACTTGAGAAAACCAAACCTTTTCTGTATTTTTTTATTATTATTATGTATATGACATTCTGCCTCCATGTATGCCCGTACACCAGAAGAGGGCGCCAGATATCATTATAGATAGTTGTGAGCCACCATGTGGTTGCTGGAAATTGAACTCAGGACCTTTGGAAGAGCAGCCAGTGCTCTTAACCACTGAGCCATCTCTCCAGTCCCACCTTTTCTGTATCTTATAGAGATCAGGCACCCCAGAGAGAAAATATTAGTTAAGTTTAGCACAATGGTGCATGCCTATAGTCAACGATAGTCAGGAGGCTGAGGCAGGAAGATCACTTGAACCCACAAGTGCAAGACTAGCCTAGACAATACAATGAAACCTCATTTCAAAAATAAGACGAAACAGGGCCAGTGAGATGACTCAATGGATTAAAGAACTTGCCACCAAGCATTATGACCCAAATTTAATCCCTGGGACCCACATGGTAGGGACCCACATGTGCATACCCATATACACACACAATAAACAAAACAAAACAGCACTAGATGGAAGTATTCCTTTTACTGCCTTGCTTTCACATCAACTTTCTTCCTGCTATATCTCTATAATAAAGACAATCACAGAACTAAAATAAAATTGTGCCAAGCAAAATAATAAAATCAACTTCCAACTATCCCAGTGTGATAGATCCACAGCTAGTTTTTAAACCCAGGTGACTTACAAAATACCACTAGCTGTGTGTTCAGGGAACAACCATAATATTTGCCTAAACAGAATGAAAATAGGCAGGTAAATTTCAGGGGGTAGGAGAATAGGTAGAGAATAACAATGTGTTTTCTAAGGCAAACAGAAATTGCTAATTTGTCAGCCAATCTGCTGTTTTCAATTGGCCTGTCATCGGCCTCTCCCTATATTGGCATAGCTAACAGAGACCCAATTGTTGACACCAAAGTCCATTCCAGCTGCAGAGAGGAGATCTACTTTGAAGTTAACTGTTTTTCCTTCACCCAGAAGTTTGTTTTGGGGAACTCAGTGCTTTCTTCAGCATTATTCTCTCCCATTCGATCACTGATGAGCAGCTTTATCATAGAAGCACATCAGCTCCAGGTTCTATCAGCTTTCATAGAATTGCCAGAGACAGCTAGAAAGTCTAACCAGCCATAATTTAACACAATAACCATTTGCCGAAAGCAGTATTTTGGGCTGGAGACACAGCTAAGTAGTTAAGAGTATGCATTGTTCTCGCAGAGGATCGTAGCTAAATTCCCAGTACCATCATCTCCGTAGCTTCATGGAATTTGATACCTCTGGCCTCCATGGGCAGCTGAACTTACATACACATACCCAAACACAACACACACAAAACACTTGCACACACAATTAAAATTAAAATAAAGGGGACTAGAGAGATGATTCAGTTCCTAAGAGCACTAGATGCTCTTCTAAAGGACCCAGGTTTGATACCCAGCACCTAGATGGCAGCTCACAACAGTCTTTACCTCCAATTCCAGGACATCAGGCATGCAGGCAGTGCACAGACATATATGCAGGCAAAACACATATACATATACATTTGAAATACATAAAATTTCAAAATAAATAAAAGGTGAGAAGAGATGATTCAGCTGTTAAGATTTTCTGCTCTTGCAGAGGACCTGGGTTCAGTTTCCAGCACCCACATGATCCCTCACAACCATCCTATAAGTCCAATTCCAAAAATTCTGATGTTCTCTTCTGATACCATAAGCACCTGGCATGCATATGGTGCATACACATACATTTAGGCAAGCACTCATACACATAAAATAAAAACAAATAAATCTCTAAAAAAATACTTAAAGTGGTTATTTAATAATACATATATATATAAGAATAAATAAAAAGTGATATCATATACACATACATTCACCACACATGCATATGTGTTTAAGGTCCAAAGGTCAATGCCAAGTGTCATCTTCAATTGCTCTCTACCCTATTTTTTTTTTTGAGAAATTCTTTCACTGAACCTAGAGGTCAGTGGTAGACCCAGAAATCTGATTGTTTCTCTGTCTCCAGCCTCAGGGTTACAGGCACATCATAATTCCCAGATTTTACATGGGCACTAAAAATTGAATTCAGGGTCTCATACTTGAGCAGCAAGCACTTTACCAATTGGACCATCTTCCAAGGCCTTTTTTTTTTTTACCTGCAACCTTAAAGTTTCAACTGGATATACAGTCTTCAGTTCCTCTCCTGAAATAGTAAGTAGTGTCATGGCACAGCTGTTAAAGAAACTACCACATCCAACTCAGAGGTAGATGCAGCAATGAGTTAAGGTATTACTTCCTACCATGTAGTAAATGCTGAATGAATACTAATTAAAAGGGATTGCAGAGACAAAGGACAAAGGGCTAAGATAAGAGGGGGGAGGTAGTAGAATGAATTTGTGTTCTCAATCTGCCACTGTATATGCAAGTAATCATAAGACACAGTAAGAAATTTAGGTACAAAAATAGATCCCATGTGTTAAGTACATCAACAGTTACTACATACATTTTATCTTACATAATTCTAACCATCCTATGATATTAGTATCATCTCCATTGTCTAGATGAGAACACCGAGGCTCAAAAAAGTTTGTGACTTGCTTCCTGCCATAAAGCAGGAAATTAATTAGGATGCAAGCTCACCTGGGCATGGTAGACCCAAGTTCCACTGAGCAAAGACTCTTCATGAGAAAATATATTCAACCATCCCATAGATCCGAGTATTCAGTACATCTTCTCCCTGGGATCATATTTATGTATTACACATTTCACAGAACTCGAAAAAATAAAAATCTTATTATCCTCATACCCCTTCACTGAGAAAATTCTACTGTACCCTTAAATGAAACCAACACTGAGGCAGAGGCAGGCGGATCTCTGTGAGTTCGAGACCAGCCTGGTCTACAAGAGCTAGTTCCAGAACAGGCTCCAAAACCACAGAGAAACCCTGTCTCGAAAAACCAAAAAAAAAAAAAAAAAAAAAAAATGAAACCAACACTATGAAGTAGGCAGGTTTTGTTTCTTAGCAGTAAAGAAGCCTCAAACACAAAGCTACAGCTCCATAGAATTCAGTCCTTCCCAAGTCAAATTCTTTAACTCCAAATGAAGTTACACTTTGCCTTACTTAACTCTTAAAATTACTGCATTTTAGACAGAGACAGAGACCCAAATTGGAACACCGGACTAAAATCCCAAGGTCCAAATCAGGAGAAGGAGAGAGAGCACGAGCAAGGAACTCAGGACCGTGAGGGGTACACCCACATACTGAGACATTAAGGATGATCTATCATGAACTCAACAAGGCCTGCTGGCCTGGGTCTGAAAAAGCATGGGATAAAACCGGACTCGCTGAACATAGCGGACAATGAGGATTGCTGAGAAGTCAAGATCAATGACACGGGGTTTTGATCCTACTGCATGTACTGGCTTTGTGGGAGCCTAGGCAGTGTGGATGCTCACCTTACTAGACCTGGAAGGAGGTGGGAGGTCCTTGGACTTCCCACAAGGCAGGGAACCTGGACTGCTCTTTGGGCTGATGAGGGAGGGGGACCTGATTGGGGGAGGGGGAGGGAAATGGGAGGCGGTGGAGGGGAGGAGGCAGAAATCTTTAATAAATAAATAAATTTAAAAAAATTACTGCATTTTACAAATAACAAGCTGCACCTTTAAATTCATCACAATTGGGGCTGGAGACATGGCTCAGAGGTTAAGAACACTGACTGCTTTTCCGGAGGTCCTGAGTTCAATTCCCAGCAACCACATGGTGGCTCACAACCATCTGTAATGAGATCTGGTGCCCTCTTCTGGCATGCAGGCATACATGGAGGCTGAACACTGTGTACATAATAAATAAATCTTTTTAAAAAATCATCACAATTTATCTATCCAGGAAAAATACAACCTTACATCTGGCCTGTAGTTTACTTTTAAAAAAAAGGCTGGGCATAATAGAGTTCACCTTTAATCCTAGCACTTGGGAGGTAGGGGCACAGGCTGGAAGATCTCTGTGAGTTCAAGGACAGTCTAGTCTACATAAACCCTGTCTCAGACACACACACACACAAAAAAATCAACAAACAAAAAGCCCAAAAAACAAGAAAAGTCTAAAGTATTCTTCCCTTGAAGTCCTTTCCTCCCCTCCACCCCGCACACACACACAACACACACACAGTTTTTTTCTTCACTGTTCCTTAAATGATCCGTTTTTACATGTTTTATGAGGAAAGAGTTGCTACCACTTTACAAAAAAAAAGAAGAAAGAAAAACTACAAGAGCTTATTGGGATTAAGTTTTCCTCTTGATCAGAACACAACTTTCGTTCACTAAAAAACATTTTCAACATAAAAGACCGTTTTAAAGTTATGAATAGCAGAAAAAGGATATGATTTAGAAAGAGGATGATTTCCTACATTTTACAGACTGGCATGAATAATGCCTAGCTCATGTAAGAGATCATATAAAATACTGCCCTGGAATCCCCTAGTGACAGAAAGGTAGATTACTTATTTCCTCCCTCCTTAACTGTTATGACACTAAACACTGAAGCAGACACAGACTCCAACTGATTTCCAATGCTAGCATTAAGAAATTTCCTTTCTTTAAAAACAAAACCCTAAGATCTAAGTGCTCCCCTTTCCTCCACATACTCTGTCAGTGTTTTCTCCCCCTTTTCAGTTGACTTAAGCAACAATGTTCACTTTGCATAGTCTCTCAGTTCCCCTCTAGTGCTCATTTTCCCACCCAAACTCAATGTGGAATTCCTGCCATGGTTTCTCAGAGGCTAGCTGGCCTGGGAAAAAGCTCTGTGCACCTAATAGCCAAACCAATCAGTCCCAGACAGCTCCACCTAGAATTCATAAACCAGTGTAAGTGTGGTCCAGTCAAACCCTGATTAGAGTCTCTTCTTGGTGCCCTTAACTCCACCCTCCAATTCTGACCCAAGACTCACAGGTCCCTCTTCTTTATCCTGTTTCACTCTGGAATTTCTATCATTCACCTGCTTCTATCTAGGATTTCCCCCACTTACAGACTGGGAAAATTGGTGTATTCCCACTTTCTCCTATTCTCTATTCTTCTTGACACCAAAACTCCCTTTCCCCATACAGAATCCTTATATTCATCAGGATCTCCGAAGAAATGTTTCAGCGTAATCTCAACCCCGTTTCCTGGATTCCTCCACAGCAGTGGCTATGACAAGTGAGTTTTTACACTCCTCAACACCAGTTCCATACAGCATCTAAATGCTTCTCTCCTATAGCTCTTTATTACTCTCCTTTTCTTTCACAGTGTGGATTTTTTTTTTCTATTTCAACACTGAGGCTTGCACGCAGGCCATCACACATGCTAGGCAAGCACTCTATATGCCCAGCTCATATTGTGCATTTTACATTTTTAGCATGTATACTACCTTTACTTCTGTTTGGGAAAATCTATTTCTCTCTAAATGCCAGTTTCTCCCTAGTCCTATTTTTATCTTCTTTCTTGCTCCAGCAATTCTAGCACTAAAGTGTAAAGAGCCTTAAGGGTTCTTCAAACTTTCTTTGGAAAATATTACCCTAGAGATTTCAAGGTACTGCTTCCTCCTTAGTTAGACCTGACATGGGAACAGTAACGGGCACCTTCCTTTCCCCTTTCACTGCCCTACCGACCCTCTTTCTGACTTCTTTGGTCTTCCTTCTTTCTAGTGGGAAAACTTTTTCTCCTATGATTCTGTTTCTCTCAGCAAAACTCTTCCCTAAAGCTTACAGTGCAGATTAATCATGTCATAAGGTCCCCTGCCACCTTTACCAAGCATTTACTTGCCTGTGTAGACTGCATCATGAATAAGGCACACATACACACCCCCTGAGACATCTCCTTTGCTTACCAAGAGCCTCTAAGCCAGTGAGAAAGAAAGGGATCTCCTCTCCCTGGACCTCCTCCACCTTCCCTGGCAAATCAAAGAAATAGCCAGATCCTTAAGAGTACCCTTGGTTGCCTGGCGGTGGTGGCTCCGGCTTTAATCCCTGCACTAGGGAGGCAGAGGCAGGCGATCTCTGTGAGTTCAAGGCCGGCCTGGTCTACAAGAGCTAGTTCCAGGACAGGAACCAAAAGCTAGAGAAACTCTGTCTCGAAAATCCAAAAAAAAAAAAAAAAAAAAAAAAAAAAAAAAGTGCCCTTGGTGCCGCCCCCATTTCTTCTAGAACTTCCCTCTACTTTGAACAGTACAGACTTCAACAACAAAGCTGGCTAGGACTCACTTAACTTTCCTCTGCCCTATCCCAACAATTAACCATACCTTCCTTATTGCTCTCTTTCAGAGAACGAGTTTATTTAATCCAGACTTCTGCATCCTTTCCCTTTCCTCTATCAAGTGGGTATCTAGTTCTCTTCATCTCAGAGTCAGAACAAAAAGAAACTTACACATACTTCCTGCAAATCTGGTAAGAGAATCAGACCTTCCCCCGCTCCCAGACAGGGTTTCTCTGTAGCCTTGGCCATCCTGGAACTTGCTCTATAGACCAGGCTGGCCTTGAACTCAGATATTTGCCTGCCTCTGTCTCCTGAGGGCTGGGGACCACCACCACCCAGCAAGAGCCAGACTTTTAAAAGTCAGTTTTAGAGTGGCTTTCCCCTGATTAGCCCAACCCCCATGTGGTTACATCATAACTCCTCCCCCTGCCCCCCCATCCCCTCTCTCTTTTCATCAATGCCTGTGCTTAAGTGTATGTGAAAATCCCTTTTAAACAAAGTCAGTGTCAGCAAGCCTCTATGCTAAGACCTGTGGCTCTCATCTCCCAGATAAACCTCAAGACAGTTTCCTCAGGTGCAAAAATTACCTGCTATCAATATCCTCATAAACTACTCAACATGGCCATGTCAGTTCTTAAGTATATCATGGAACTTCAGACTCTTTTAACTTGACTCACTAAGTCCTTATTGCTCCCTCAATCTTTCTTGCTACCTTCGCTACCCTGTCAAAATCTTACAGGTTCCTCCTCAACCACTCACTTCCTTTTGGAGCCTCTGGGTGACTCTTGGAATGGGATTATCTCATTTAATCCCCAGTGGAATCTTGTAAGTTTCTTTCCTGCAGACTGTCATCTTCAATACCACATGGTGACATCAAGTTCAAGTTGAATATCCTAGAACTCTGCCCAAACATCCTTGGCTATGCCACCTACAATGACCCAGTAAGAAAGGGCCCTCAATTCCAACACTCAAGGGCAGGACAAACTAAAGAGAATAGCACAAGATGGCCACTAAAAAAGATAACTCCCTTCCATCCTTGAAATTTTATTATGAACCTAATCAACTCCCAACTCCAAATTCATGCCCCATTCCTTTTCTCACGAAGTGTTTCTGCAGTGTGATTCTGAGAAACAGCCTTCTAAGTTGAAAGAAGCATGGGACTAACCCTTGAAGCCTTCAAGTGTACCCCCAGAAGTCTGATCATATTTGCAACTGTACTTTACCCCTGTGTCATGGGGACGACCTCCAAATCGCCTTGAAAGTATTCATCTGTGGCTTGCTTTACAGACCCCCTTCCCACACTCATGCAAAAAGCCCCCAAAACGCTGGACTAGACGCTCGCCAAGTGAAGGCTGTCCTTACTGCCTACTCTAGAAAAACGGCAAGAATGAGAAAGTATCACCACGTCGACAGTTTGATCAGGCAACCTTGAAAATTTCAAAACAATGCAACAAAAACAGTGCTTCTAATACAGCGAGGAGAGGGGAGGCTCAGTGGAACAGAAGGGCACCCCCACCGGCCTGTGGTGTTGGGCCTCCTGGGTTTGCAGCGTGCTTGCCTCCCGCCTTTCCCCGCGACCACATCTTTCGGTACAACAATCTCCTGCACCTCCATAACACGAAAACCCCAGCCTTGGTGCGGCCGGCTCCTCCCAGCCTTGCCCGGACGTCCCTCTGGCCCAGCCTTCCTCTCCGCGGGACCCCGGCGAGAAGGGCCCCCACCACAGTCCAATTCACCTCTCTAACCCTTTCCTGGCCTCCGGGCGCCCCTGCAGGGCTCCGTCCCGAAACCGAACCTCTGGGAGCCAAGCCCACGAGGCCCGTCGCGGGACCCACCCCCCCCCTTCCTTCTCCCAGCACCTCGTCCTCCACGCACCGGGCCCCCGGGGCTCCTCGTCGTCGTCGTCCTGGCTCGTACCGCCCCCCGTCGGGGACTCCACCCCCAGCCTGCCCCCGCCCGCGGAAAGGCCCCCTCCCCACCGCGCGCCGCCTGCGCCCTCTGCCCCGGCACGGGACTCTCTTTGGCCTCGGTTCCCCGCCCAGAAGCGGCGGCGGCGGCGGCGGCAACGGCGGTGGCCGCCCCAGCAGGAGCAGCAGCAGCGGCGGCAGCAGCGGCAGCAGCGCCGCCCCGGCCCCGCCCCGCCGCCCGCCGGAGCCCCACGCCCCGCCCGCCCGCCCCGCCGCCGGACTACTCCCCCCGAAGACCACCACTAAGCCCCCCCATTCCCCGGCCACGGTCTGCACGAATCCAGCTCTGCTGGGCCTGCTGTCCGTTCCTCACGCCCCTTAGGAACCAGGGTGGGGGAACCTTGGGGTTCGTGGCCATCCCTCTCCCTCCTTCTCCAAGGGCCAGGGGATTGCCCCTGATCCCAAAATCCGGCCCCGTAACCGGAGCCTCCCTCCTTTCCAGCCCAGGGCTTTCCTCTCAGACCCCTTGCCTCCAGGCCTGGCGCGAAGCGGGTTGAGGGCTTGCAAGCCGGGTCTCCCACCAGGCTTGCCGGGGCCAGTATGAATTGCCCCCATCTCATCCTCCTTCAATTTGAGCACCCTCTCTGCCTCGCCTGGCCCGGTAGCCCCCGCCCCTAGAGCGAGGGCAGCAGAGCCTGGGCGCTCCGAAGTCATCCCCCGCCTTTTTTCCAGGGACTCGGATAATTGCCCCTGCCCCCATCACAGCACTCCCACTCCCGAACCCAGGCCCCGCCGCCACCTAGGGGTACCCCCCTACCCTACGGCTCCTGCACCCCAGAACAGGGGAGAAAGCAACCCTGAGAGAGCACCCGTCGCACCTCCACCTCTAAGGTTGGAGGGCATTTTCTGCCGGTCTCTTCAAGACTTCATCACGGACAACCCCCCCCCCCAAATAACAAGCCCTTTCTCGCCCTGCCCTGTTGGCCAGGTTCCCTTCGGATCGTCGGATCCTTGGATCAGGGTTTGGGGCCAGGTAGTACCAAGACCGTAGCCTCCACCTCTCTTTCGGTGGAGTGGGGTAATTCCTATGGTTCTCCCCTCCAGTATCTACCGACCCCCGTTTCCATGGAGACCCCCGCCCAGCCGAGAGGAAGACACTCTTGGATCGTGGTGAACAAGTCTCACCTGGCTAAAAGAGAAGGAGATCGAGAAGGGGATAGGGCAGGGCAGGGATGGGGTACGAAGGTGGTAAGTGGAGGGGAGCTGTCCCGAAGGGAGGGGCGAGGACAGAGAGAGCTCTAGGGAGCTCTACGTCCGGGGACACGGAGAGGACGGCGCCCCCGGGGGGCAAGCGAAGAGGTTGAGGAGAGAGGAACGGACAGGGTTGGGGAACGGCTTAGGATAGAAAGAAGCGGGTGGAGGAATACGAAAAAGCCGGGGAGTCAAAAGGGGTGGAGGGGTTGGGGGAGAGAGAAAAAAGACGCACCTGTTCCCGGGTCGGCTCCACAGGGAGGCTCAGGCCGCCACCCGAGCTCCCTCTTACCCTCTTTGAACCACCACCCGCCTAACACTGCTGGGATCCGATGCCCCCCTCCACCCCTTATCGCCACCGACCTCCTTCTCCTCTCACAGCGGCGGCGGTCGGACTCTAGGAACTGAGAGGAAGAAGGGAGGGCTCAGCAAAGCCGAGGAGAGACAGAGCCACACACTGGCAGCGCCGCGGCGAGCGAAAGAGTGAGGGGGAGAGCGGTGTGTGTGTGTCTGTGTGTGTGTGAGCGAAGCCTGGTGGAGTGGGTGCCGGTCGCAGGGCTCGACGGGAAGTGGAGTCCGGCCTTGTTCGCGGGCGGCGCCAGCCAGCTCTGCAAGATACTACAACTCCCAAAATGCTGCCTACACGGGGGGGGGGGATGGGGAGGAGGAGGAGAAGGGAGGGAGCAAGCATGAGAGGGAGGGACTATTGCTGGGAGCGAGCGGCGGCGAAGGGGGGGGGGGGGGGGGGGGAGGAGGAGGAGAAGGGAGGGAGCAAGCATGAGAGGGAGGGACTATTGCTGGGAGCGAGCGGCGGCGAAGGGGGCAGAGCCAAGCAGCCCCGGTGACACTGGGAGGGGAGGGGAGAGGAGGAGGAGGAGGGGATCGCTGAGAGAACCGAGCGGATTCCGGAGAGGGAGGCAGTGGTAGCTGTAGCAAGCTGGGCAAAAAGATAGACTCCCAAGAAAGGCGGAGGCACGCAATCCGCGGGGCTCCAAGAGCTCCACGCCCCCTACCCCGACGACCCTCAAGAGGGAGGTTGAGGAAGAGAGATGATCAGGGCGCTGAAGCCAGAGGGGTTGGCTGTCTGCCTTCCTTCCAACGTTCTCCACCTTATGCCCCGACCTGACTTTCTCGGGCCACTAGTGGCAGAACCAGTGTGCAAATCACTCTTTGGACCATCCCCAGACCTCCCCTGCCCGATACCACAGAGCACACGTATTCAGTCCCCTTTTCCCAGGAGCCTGAGGGAGGCTCCCCTCGCAAGCAGGGTGTGACTCTTCCATTCTTCCCGCACCCCCCCCCCCCGTCGTCGCCACCCTCCATCTCCTTCCCCGGAACCCTCCCCGAAGCTGGGGCTCGCCTTTCCCCCACCAGGAAAGAATCCCTCTGGGGACGACAACTCACCCCTACTCTTATACTGGGCCCCAACCCACCAGCATCCCCCTTAGCGTTGCCCCCCTCACCGAAGTAATAGTGGGGGCGACCGGAGTTGAACTGGTGTCTACTTTTCCTCTGACACTAGCTGTCCTTCGCCACGCCGACCCTGCAGGAAGACAGAGAAGCACGTTAAAGCTCCCGTATCCCACCCTCCACGTTCCAGTCCCCACAGGAATGGTTCACAGCAAAGAGGTTGGCAGTGGAAGTGAGCTGAGAGTAAATTCCAGTCCTCAAACCCCTTTCTAGCCATGAAAACCCAAGGATCCGTCCTTTTCCTTAAAAGCCATCAAAGATCTTGGAAGGGAGGGTTAAATTATCTAAACCCCAATGTCCACACGACGCCAAGCGACGTTACCTCACACGAATATGATACAAACTACACTGTCCCCAAGAGAGGGAAAGTGCAACCCCCGACGCCTTCCACCCCTCAAACGCATACCCCTAGGAGCTTCAGATGGCCAAGGATGAGGAGGAGACGGAAGGGGTGCTCAAAGAGTGAAAGGATTGTGGTGGGGAGGGTCCGTGGCCCCCGAAGAGCAGAATCCAGATGCTAAGAGGTGGGTGGGGGGTGCGGCATATTGCAGACGGCGTCTTGCCTCAGTTTTCCGGAAATCGCCAAGGACCACCGTCTAACACTGGGAGTTGCTTACCAGTCAGTCCCCTAACCCCATTTGTGCGCATAAGGCGGCCGGAGCTCAGCCGGGAAGCCCGGGCACAAACTCCGCGGAAGCTGGCCTTCGCCGCCGCCGCCGCGCTGCCTCGGGCCTCCCTCCCTTCGCTCTCGGCCCCGCAGATCTACCTTCGCCCCCGGCCGAGGCCAGACCCCGCTCGCAACTCCACGCCCCTACTCCACCCCCTGCTCTCCCTCCCCTCGCCCTCTCCTCGCCGGTCGGGCCCAGCCCCTAGCGCCGCCCCGCCCTAGCGCTCGGTCCAGAGCCCAGCAAGTGCCCCGAACTCGCCCCCCGCCCCCACGGCCAGGCCAGTCAGGCCAGGCCTGCTTTCCCCCCTCCCGCTGCGCCCCGCCCCCCGAATCCACGTCCTACTTCGCCACCCAATTCGGCCCGGTCCGGGTTCGGCCCGCGCCCACGCCACCGGAGTCCGTGGTTCGGTCCGGTGTCCGGTCACCCACCCCGCCCTTGCCTGGGTGCCGGCCTGCCTGCCCTCGCTAGCCCGCCCAAGCGCGCGGTCCCTATCTCGGTCCGGGTCGGGGTGCCGGCCTCGGTCCTGGCGGCGTTGCAGCGTCTCCACGAGGGCTCGGTTCACGCAAGATCCGAACCCGCTCAGGGTGGGGGCTGCGGAAAGCAAGTTTCTTTATCCTCCCCCCCCAACCCCCGCCGCAGGGCCATGCCGTTCCCGCCCCCGTCACAGCGCCCCCTTCACCTGGGCAGAGCCCCTTGGCTGCTGTCGCAACTTTGCTCTTCTGCACACCGCCCGGGAAGCGGGCAAAGCGGGAGTAGGAGGGAGGTGGCGGGGAGGGGGGTGCTGGGATCAGGCCGCTGGGCTCCCGGAGGACACGTGGGGGAGGAGGGGGAAGGAGGAGGAAGAAGGGGGCGGGCCTGCAGTTCTCGGGGCTCCCCCCTACCAGCCCCGGGGAAGCCGGAACCTCGCCGGGCAGCCGCAGACCCCGCACTGGCCACAGGGGAAGAACTGAGCCACCTTCCCCAGCCAGCCCTCCGCTCCAGGAAGGGGGGGGGGGTGCCGCAACGCCGTTCAGGGTCGGAGAGCGATCGTTTTTCGCTCAGGTTTTATATGTAACACGCTCCCCCCGTTTATTGACTCGGTCTATGTAGGAGGGCGGGGGTCTTGCCTGAGGGGAACGCCCCCGCCAGACACCCTGCCCTTCCTCCGGCCCCCCACCCTTGGCGACCTCCGTGCGGGGTTCTGGCGCTCCAGAACTCAGGCCGCGCTCAGGCGAAACCCCAGCCAGGGCGCCGAAGTGGGACAGCACAGGTGCTAGGCAAAGGAAAATGCCTGGTCTCATCGCCTCGTCTCGCGACTCCCGCTCGGCCCACTCTTCGGGGCAACCTTCCAGGCTGCAAAAACCTTGGGTCACCCTCCGTGGACATCCCTGGCTTGGGTGTGGAAGCATCTGGGTTGGCGGGGAGACCCGAGGGAGGAAGGAGGGGGACGAAAGGTCTATAAAGAGGAAAGCTTTGCAAGACTTGCAGAGAAAAGCCTGCCTAGAAGAGTACCAAGGACTTGATGTGTGCTTTGCTTTTCCCCTGGGCTCTTGAGTCACCGATCTAGCCCCCTGACCCTTCCCCTTTACCCTCAGGACTGCCTGCCTAGCCTAGGGAATAAATCCTTCCTGTGTTTATATCACAGGCCATCCCTGGGACTTGAAGGGCTTGGAAGCTTGTGGTCCACGTTCGAACTCTGATGACTACATTAACTCCAGGGAGAGAGGCTTAGCGACGGAGATGAAGCTGCTGCTGGCCGGCTTGCTTTCATTCTTAAATTGTTTCTTAGTAGCTCCAACCCTGAGCTGACGGTGAGGACTTTGAAAGTTTGTCTCAACACAGAGGGAATCAGGAGAGATGCCCAGCAGTTCCTAGAGGATTCTAAACAGAATGTGAAACAAAATAACAAGAATCTGGAAAAAAATCTTTATGTCCAGATACATTGATATTATTTACTATATATTTAGTCATGCAAAGGAAACGGGGGATCATTTGAACTAAAAGGAAACCCTGCAAGATTGATACTTTTCTCTTCTCCCTACCCCTCCCACATCCACCCCCCCCCCACTTCCACCCCTCTAGGCCTAGGTAGAGGTTCCAACTCTAAACTAAGGGGTGGGTGTTTTTTCTTTGCCTTGTAAAGATTTCACAGATGGCAGTTGAGACTTGCCTGCTATGTTTCCCTCGCCTGGTCTAAGGGAGGTGCATGAGTATAAAAGCACCAACTAAGGCTGTGGTGGCTTTGCTCTTGGCTAAGATCTGGTGTTCTGTTACCCCTATCGCCTGACCTCACCAACCTAACACTAACTGCCAGCATGTGCACATAGTAGGGCGGATCATATTTTGCTTTGGGAGTATTTTGCTCTTCGGTAGCTGTTTTACTTGGCCACACCTGTCCTCCAATATTCATGCACATACCTATTTAAAAAGTGTTTGGCACCAAGAGAAAAAAGAAGATTCAGAAGTATGTTTAAGTTAATCAACATATGAACTCAATATGCATTACTTAACAGGGAAATCACCTCCATGTGGCTTGCTATTGCAGACCCTGCTTTAAGTCGACTGTTTTCATTGATTTTAATTATTCTGGTAATTACTAAATCGCCACTAATCTTAAGGACCTAGGACCTTGGGGTTACTCTGCTCCCCATTTTGAGGCTGAAATGGATTTTGGACACGTCAATGTGCACTGGGCTGGTTACCATTTGGCTGCATCATTTATCTGGCAAAACGAAGGTTGGGGCAAGATGGTTGTTTCCTGGGTGAAACTGTAGCTTTTTCTGAGCCCTTTCCTGTTGGGGGGCAGACTTCCTGCCCTAGAGGCGATGATGGGAAACCAAGGATCAGTGTGGGGAGAGCTGTGGGAAACCTTTAAAGCATGTACATAGCAATGATTATTTTATTTGAGGCCAGCGCTGTAGCATAGCCACAATAAGAATACCTTACCTTTGTACAGCATCAAAATGTTTATAATGTCCTTCCATTTCTATCATTCTATTTATTTGTTTCTCCCCACAACTCTTGGCTTTGTTATTGAGGAAACTGAGACTCTTAAGCATCTCTGAGTGGCTTGTTCAAGGTCACACAGCTAGTGAGTTTCTGAGCCAGGAATCCCAGTAGCCTTGCCTCCACATCCATAGTTCTTTTCAATATAACAGTTTTGTTAAATGTCAGAACAACCTGTTTCAGGAAGATTGGCTTTCTCAATTTTCCTGTTCCTAACACCTACTGACCCAGAACAGGACACTCAGAAAGGTACCTTGGTGTGCTAGAAAGGAGATTGTTTAGGAGAAATGTAACAGCCAGAGCCTAGTCCTGTCTTGTTGATAACTAGCCGCAGGGACTCAAGCAAACCCTGATATTTGACCAAGAAGTAGTGCCTGCCTGATGCCATGTATTTCATTGTATGTCCCTTCCCCCAACTCTAAAATACAGAATCAATGTGCATGCTTTATTACCCTCACAGGGGCACCCTATGGGCACCACAAACCATTGCACTCATGCAAGAGTTATCATCCACAATGGCCCACCACAGGCTATCTAGGTGTAGCATAGAGACCTAGGAACAACACTGGACTGGGTCCTGCCCTCCTGAGGCTTAGCAGACAAAGCAGGGCATTTGAGGGTCCCAGGGTAATTTGGGCTCCAAACCAACCTTGGACTAAATCCACAAGGATAATTATGTTAATTCTCTGCTTTGTTCTGCAATCAAAAGCCTTGTCTCTCTAGTAAAACAGCATAGCCCTATGACAAAAAAAAGAATCCTACTGATTGAGATCTTTAGAATTACCAGAATGAAGCAAATTGGGAGCTTCTGGTTGTCCCTTCCTTTTCAGCACCTCAGTCAGTTGAAGGTTAAGTCAGGTGTGGAAAGCAGCATCTCCGGATAGCAGAGCAGTTGAGTTTAAGTCACCCCGGGTGAAAGGGGACCGAGAAAGGGAAGAGAGGTATACAAGAAGCCTTGGCAGGTATTGATGTATCACTATTTGTGTTCTCCAGTGTTTCATTTTGCATTCTGCCCATCCTCCTTTCTCTCCAAACTCTATGTTCCATACCGTGTTTCACTTTCTCATCCTACATTGCATCTTACACTTTATGTTCCCGGGGCAGGTAGGCTTGGGGAGGGTTTCTTGCCTGTGTGTCATTTGCAAATCTTAACAAATAACAAACCCAGGTGCAAGCAAGCAGGAGGCTGAATGCTGCGGGCTAAGTAAGTGCTCGCTCCCTGAGAGCAAACAGGCTTGAGGAAGGCCAGGTCTGCCCTCTAGACACCCCTAGTCTAAACAGAGACATCACGTCTGGTTAAACTTAACTCTGTAAACAGCCAACAAACTTTCTAGATTTTGTTGCCAAAGTGGGGAAAATGAGGAAGAAGGCTAAAATCACCTCAGAGGCCTCACCAGGGCAAGCCACTCAACCCACTAATCACTCCCTGTTTCCCCTAAAACTAGATCAAGACATTGTTTTGTTGTTGTCTTGCTTGTTTTAGACACAGGCTCTAGCTGTATAGTGCTGGTTGACCTGGAGGTCACTGTGTAGACCAGGCTGGCCTCAAACTCACAGAGAACTGTCTGCCTCTGCTCCCCCAAGTGCTCAGATTAAAGGCGTACGCCACCCAACTGGTTTAACATGATTCTTAATCAAGCTAAACCTTGTAGCACAGGCTTGTAATCCCAACATTTGGAAGCTAAAGCGAGAATGCATTCAAGGCCCCAGTCTGGGCTCCTTGAGACCTTGTCTGGAAAAAGAAAACACTGCTGGGAAGTGGTGATGCTTTTAACCCCAGCTCTCAGGAGGAAGCAGGCAGATCTCTGAGTTCAAGGCCAACCTGTTCAACAGAATGAGTTCAGAGAAACCCTGTCTCCAAAATAACAAACAAACCACACAAAAGGCAAAACAAAAAATCCCCAAAACAGAACACCTAAAACCAGGTCGTGCTAAAGGTAAAAAGGATTAAAAAAAAAAAAGGGGGGGGGCCTGCCCATATAAACAGCTGTCCTGAGCTAGTGGAAGTTCACTGACTCTGGACAGACAGTGGGAGGACCTGCATAGGACCAAACTAGGCCCTCTAAATGTGGGTGACAGCTGGGTGGTTGGAGCAGTCTTTGCCGCCACTGGCAGTGGAACAAGAATTTATCCCTACTGCTTGAACTGGCATTTTGGAGCCTATTCTTTTTGGAGGGATACCTTGCCCAGCCTAGATATAGTGGGGAAGAACTTGATCTTGCCTTGAAGAGAAGTATCAGACTTTGTTGACTCCCTAAGGGAAGCCTTACCCTCTCTGAGGAATAGATAGGGGTGGGGCAGGGGAAAAGGGCAGCGGGAGGAGAGGAGGGAGTGGGAGTGGGATAGGTATGTAAAATAAGAAATGATTATTTTGAGACACATACACGGATCTAATATACATGGGAAGTAGAAAAAGACGAGATCTCTTGAGAAAATTGGGAGCATGGAGACCTTGGAAGAGGGTTGAAGGGGAGGGGAGAGGCAGGGAGGGGAACAGAGAAAAATGTAGAGCTCAAAAAAATCAATAAAAAAAGAAAAGATCGTTTTTAAAAATTAATTAATTAGCTGGGTGGTGGTGGAGCAGGCCTTTAATCCCAGCACTAGCTAGGCAGGCGATCTCTGTGAGTTCAAGGCCAGCCTGGTCTACAAGAGCTGGTTCCAGGACAGGCACCAAAACCACAGAGAAACCCTGTCTCGGGAAAAAAAAAAAAAGAGTGCATGCCTACTTTTGCAGAGGACCCAAGTCCGGCTTCCAACAACCACATCAGGCATTCACAACCATCTATAAATCCAGTTCCAGAGGATCAGCAGCTCCTTCTGGCCTCCTCTGGCGCCAGCATTCACATGCATTCAGAGACACGTGCATATACACAGAATTAAAAATTAAATAAATCGAGAAAAAAAACAAATTATGAACATTCCTCAAAAAACTAGTCATGGCCGGGCGGTGGTGGCGCACACCTTTAATCCCAGCACTTGGGAGGCAGAGGCAGGGTGGATCTCTGTGAGTTCAAGGCCAGCCTGGTCTACAAGAGCTAGTTCCAGGACAGGAACCAAAAGCTGCGGAGAAACCCTGTCTTGAAAAATTAAAAAAAAAAAAAAACCTAGTCGTGGCTACTTACTGAAGACAAAATAAAGTCTATGAGCCTTCACTTGACTTTCAAGGGTCTCTTGATTAGGTTCTGGTCTCCTTTTTTTTTTTGTATAGTCCTCCCAAGTTCTCTACTGGGATCAAATCTAGCCTTCTTGCCATTTCTTAGGCGGCACATACACTTTTTTAGCTTGTCGCAATTTCTCTCAAGCTCTTTTTCATACTGCTCTTTCGTGAACTGCGCCAGGCCACAGCTACCATACTTAGCTTGTCCTCTGAGATAGCACTTCTCTCTGCTTGTTGTTCCAAATACATCTTAAAAGCCTTTGGATGAAGAAGCACCAGTATTTCTCATCTGGGTATCAGTTCTGTTCCTCTCCCTTAACCAGCTCTCATTTTGGCATTCAAGGAATGCTTGTTAAGTCAATGAGTGGGTAAGACCCAATCCATTCCCTTACATCATCGGGAGAGAGGTGGCTTCTATAGCTGACCTTCCCTTTTAGGCAAAAAGCCATTTTTAAGTTTTGGTCTCGGTTTGTTTTGTTTTAATTTGTTTTGAGACAGGGTTTCACAATACCCAGGCTGACTTAAAAACCACTATGGAGCTGAGGATGACCCCTGAACTCTTGGTCTTACTTCCACATCTCAAGTGCTTGAATCATAGGAATGCACCACCTTGCCCCGCAAGCTTAATATCTTGCTTAAAAGGGTTTTTAAAAATTATGTGTAGCCGGGCGGTGGTGGTGCACGCCCGCCTTTAATCCCAGCACTTGGGAGGCAGAGGCAGGTGGATCTCTGTGAGTTCGAGACCAGCTTGGTCTACAGAGCTAGTTCCAGGACAGGCTCCAAAGCCACAGAGAAACCCTGTCTCAAAAAAAAAAAAAAANCACCAATCTGGTCTGCCTACATTCACATGACATGCTGGAAAATTACAATAACCATTCCCCCTATTTCAGGTTCTTTTTCATAAGACTCCAACCAGTAATTGCCTACCCCGTTTCCCCCTTGTGTTATATACAAGAAACTATTCTTCCTATTCTGTTCGGAAGGCAGAAGCTATATTCCACAAGCAAATCCTTTTCTTGTTGCTGAAATGGACAATTGACTACATGGCTCAAATGTGTATTTTTAAAACTCGGTGGTAGTAGAGCCCTTTAAGAATTTAGTTGGCTTGCCGGGCGATGGTGGCGCATGCCTTTAATCCCAGCACTCGGGAGGCAGAGGCAGGCGGATCTCTGTAAGTTTGAGACCAGCCTGGTCTACAGAGCTAGTTCCAGGACAGGCTCCAAAGCCACAGAGAAACCCTGTCTCGAAAAACCAAAGAAATAAATTATGTGTATATGTGTGATGTGTGCATATGTGCACATACATAAGTACAGGAACCCTTGGAATTCAGAAAATGGCATTGGATCCCCTGGAGCTGGAGTTACGGGTGATTGTAAACATCTTCTGTGGCTGCTGGGAACCAAACTCAGGTCCTCTGAAAAGAACAGGAAGTACACTTATTCACCGAGTCTCTTTGCACCTTTCTCTTTCCGTTTAGTGGTTATATACACAATCTCTGAAGTTCAGCAAGTATCCAGATATTTGAATTTTAACTCTGTCATTTACTGATGATAACATCTTGAATATTGAATTTTTTCTTCTTGACAATGTGAACAAATAAGTGCCTCTTGAATGCTGTAAGAATCAAATGGGTTATTTAATCTTTAAGTGCTTAAAGCATAGCATGGCAGCTACTGGATGTCCCATGATTGTTTCGGGACAGCGTCTTACTGTGTAGCCCTGGCTAACCTGGAACTCTTCTTGTAGATCAGACTGGTCTCCAACACACAGACCTATGCCTGCCTCTGCCTCGTGACTGGTGGGACTAAAGTCATGTGCCACCAGCACACCTGGTCCATGATGTTGTAAAAAAAAAATGAGCCTGGTGATGGTGGTGCATGCTTTTAATCCTAGCATTCAGGAGGCAAGGTAAGCCTGGTCTACAGAGCAAGTTCCAAGTCAGCAAGGGCTACATAGAGAGACCCGTCTCAAAAAGAATAGTTTTTTTTTTTTTTTTTTTGATTTTTGAGACAGGGTTTCTCTGTACTTTTTAGTGCCTGTCCTGACACTAGCTCTTGTAGACCAGGCTGGCCTCGAACTCACAGAGATCCGCCTGCCTCTGCCTCCCAAGTGCCGGGATTAAAGGCCTGCGCCACTACCGCCTGCAAAAAGAATAGATTTTTTTTTTTTTGATTTTCGAGACAGGGTTTCTCTGTAGCTTTTGGTTCCTGTCCTGGAACTAGCTCTAGTAGACCAGGCTGGCCTCGAACTCACAGAGATCCGCCTGTCTCTGCCTCCCGAGTGCTGGGATTAAAGGCGTGCGCCACCACCGCCCGGCTAAAGAATAGATTTTTAAAATTTTATTTTCAATGCGTGTGTGAGTCATTTGCTTGCATGCATGTCTGGGAACCACATGCTTTCCTGATGCCCAGGAGGTCTGAAGAGGGTGTCAGAGCACCTGGAACTGGAGGTAAGGATGGTTGTGATCTGCTATGTTTGTTTAGGACTCAAAGCCAGGGATTCTGCAAGAAGAAGTTCTCTTAACCACTGAGCCATCTCTCCAGGCTCCCATTATATATATGTTTTTTTTTTTTTTTTTTTTTTTTTTCCGAGACAGGGTTTCTCTGTAGCTTTGGAGCCTCCCAAGTTCCCGAGTGCTGGGATTAAAGGTGTGCACCACCACCACCCGGCGGTAATTTTTTTTTTTTTAACAAGAGCAGTTATGGAGGCCTGGAAAATTGGCTCAGTTGTAAAGAACATTTTGTAGAGGACGAAGGTTCAATTCTCAGCACCCATATGGTGATTCATAACTATTTGCAACTCCAGCTCCAGTCTCAGGGATTCCAACATCCTCTTCTGACCTCTTGGGGCAGTGAACATGCACATAGCTCACACTTAACACATTCAGGCAAACACTCATGCACATAAAATAACAAAATAAGGCACTCAAAATGTGAAAATATCTGTTTCATTTGAGCCCAGGTATAAACACACAGCCTGAACGTAAAGAAAAAGATGTGCTGGCTGTGGTGGTGCACACCTTTTATCCCATCACTCAGGAGGCAGAAGTTGTCTGCTCTCTGTGGATTCTAAGCCAGCCTGGTCTACATAGTGAGTTCTAAGCCAGCTAGGGCTACACAGTGAAACCCTATCCCCCCCCCCGCAAAAAAAAAAAGAAAGAAAAGAAAAGAAAAGGAAAGGAAGGAAGGAAGGAAGGAAACAAAAAGGCAAAAAGAAAGGATCTGGAGGAAAAACCTCAGTGATTAACAGTGTTGTTCTGTCCTGCAAAAAATTCAAGTTTGGTTCCCAGCACCGGTACCCACACTGAGTTGCTCACAACTACCTCCAATTCCAGCTCCAGGAGACGCAACACTGTCTTCTGGACTGTACTGGCACCCACACTCATGTGTACATATAATTAAAAATAAAAGTAACTTTTTCTTAGAAAGAAAGAACAGCGAGGTTGTCAAGAGACACTTGTCGAGAGAAAGAAAGAAAGAGAGAAAGAGAGGGGGGATAATATCTTTAGTGAGTTATCCAACACAGCAAAACTATGTGTTTATCCAATGCTATTAATTTTGGAAGTTGTAGGCTGGGGTATGTGGAAGACATAGAAAAACATGGTCTTTACTGTCCAGATACTTAGAAATCCTGTGCTGAGCATGGTGATTGATGCCTGTAACTCCAACAATCAGGAGAATTATTGCAAATTTGAGGCCAGCCTGGGCTACAGACTGAGACCCTGTCTCACAAAACTAACAACAAAGAACAACAAAAGCAATAAATGTCTAAGAGATAAGATGGCCACTGAAAAGCCTTAGCATCATCATGTGGGTAGTTAGCTGGTTTGACAAGTGAAGAGAGAGGAGGGTTAGAAGGAGGCATGGTGGGCAAGATTTGAGGGTACCCATGCCCACATTGCCCCTCACAGAAAAGGGCGTGTCAGTCAATCCCCAAACATTCATAGAGTGCTCACGTTTCAAACACTGCCAGAAGACGGTCTTCCACAAGGTTCCTGATTCTAGGTTATGGGGTGACACATAAGAGACAAGGCACAGGAAAGCCTGTATAGTATTTAATTGTGGGCCAAGAGATCAAGAATGGGTGAGCTTCTTGGCGACAATGGCAGTAGGAGAGAACTTCATGGGAGTATGTTTTAAATTTGTACATGTCGACAAGAGGTTGAGTGTAAGCCCATGATGATCAAGAACGTTATATATGGGGATATCAGAAGCTATAAGCTTTTAAAAATGGCATATGCTTGTTCACCAGGGCACCTGAGCTTATAAAGGAGATTCCTTAGGCACTGTGGTCCATGCTTGTAATCCTAATACTCGGGAAGGAGAGGCAGAGGATCAAGAGTTTAAAGCCAGCTTGTGCTACAATAGCAAGCTCCAGCAGGTGAGCCTAGGGTACCTGGAGGGGCTAAGACTGCCTTAAACAACAACAACACCCACCACAAACCACAATATCACCCACCTAAACTTAAATAGAACCATTGCCGCAAAAAGAAAAATGGAACCACTTAAATTCTATGAAATTTTGTGAGCACTTCTCAGCCTCCTCAGCACTGGGATTAAAGGTGTGTGCTACCAAATTAGACTTGGGAGTATCTTTGTTTGTTTGTTTGTTTTTTTGTTATGTTTTTTTTTTTGAGACAGGGTTTCTCTGTAGTTTTGAAGCCTGTCCTAGAACTAGCTCTTGTAGACCAGGCTGGGTCTACAAGAAGGGGAGAGTTCTCGCGCATCCCAGCCTGGCTTCAACAGCGCTTGAACTTCTGATCCTCCTTTTTCCACTTCTCATATTCTGGAAATACAGACAGGCACCACCTTGTGAGGTTTTGTGCAGTGCTTGGGAATAGATCCCAGGGCTTCATTTTTGCTAGGCAAGAACCCTCCCAACAGAATTGCATTCCCAGTCAGGCAGTGGCACACACCTTTAATCCCAGCACTTGGGAGGCAGAGGCAGGCAGATCTCGGCGAGTTTAAGGCCAGCCTGGTCTACTAAGTGAGTTGCAGGACAGCCAATGCTACAAAGAAGCCCTTGAAAAACCAAAAAAAAAAAAAAAACCTCACAGAAAGCAAATAGCTATAAATAAAATACAAATAAAACTTCTTCAGACTAAACTTGTACATTCAAGTCACTTAATTCCAGCATGTCTGTGTATAAGTTCCCTAGATTTTATTTAACTTGAGACATAATTATCAAATATTCATACATACAAGCATTTATGGATTGGGCATACTCAGTTTGAGACCCATAGGCGTCAAATCCCTGAAAGACACCCAATCATCAAAGAAACACTCTAAAATTGCTCTGTAGGCTGCGCCAGCAATCTGAATATGGGTTCATGCATGTTTAAAAGATGTTCAAGCAGCTAAACAAAATGAAGAATTGAAGGCTATTGCAGGGTGGTGGTGACACATGCTTTTAATCCTAGCACTCAGAAAGCAGAGGCAGGTATATCTCTGAGTCTGAAACCAGTCTTGCCTACAGAGGGAGGTTACAGAGGGAGAGGGAGTCCCCCCCCCCCAGACAGGGTTTCTCTGTGGCTTTGGAGCCTGTCCTGGAACTAGCTCTGTAGACCAGGCTGGTCTCAAACTCACAGAGATCCGCCTGCCTCTGCCTCTCAAGTGCTGGGATTAAAGGCGTTCGCCACCACCGCCCAGCTCAGAGGGAGTTTTAGAATAGTCAGGACTACACAGAGAAACCCTCTCTCAAAATGAAAACAAACAAAAAACAGGAAAAAAATAAGGAAAAGAATTGGAGGCTACTTTTCAGGAAATAAGAAAATTCTGCTGGGCTGGAGAGATGGCTCATCAGTTAAGAGCACTGGCTACTCTTCCAGAGGACCGGGGTTCAGTTCCCAGCACCCACATGGCACCTCAACTGTCTGTAGCTCCACTTCCAGGGGATCTGACACTCTCACACAGACATACATGCAGGTAAAACAACAATGCACATGAAATAGATAAACATTTTTCAAATTCCAAAATCACTAATATAGAATTTTTAAAAATCTGATACTGGAGAGATGGCTCAGCAGTTAAAAGCACTTGCTATTTTTTACAGAGGACCCAAGTTTGTTTTCCAGCACAAATATGGCTGTAACCCAAGTTGCAGAGTATCTGAAGCCCTCTTCCGATCTCAGAGGATTCCTGTAGGCACACTGAACACTTACATACATTCAGACACATATACAGGTCAAATAAAAATAAACACATTTAGAAAAAAGAAACAATTTAAATCAGGGCTGTGGAATGGCACAGTAGGTAAAGATGATTTGCCGGAGGAGCTGGAGAGATGGCTCAGGGGTTAAGAGCTATCTGCTCCTCCAGAGGACCTGAGTTCAGTTCCCAACACCCACAGGATTCCTAACAGTCTCCTGTACCTCCAGTTCCAGGAGATCCAATGTCTCTGCCTTCACAGACACCTGCACTCTCATGCATAGTTTAAAATCATAAAAAACGATTTGCCACCAAGCCTGGTGACATGAGTTCAACCCCCAGGACTCTTTCTCTCTCTCACAAGTGTCCTTTGCCCTACACACGTGTGCACGCACATGCTTGCTCACAAGCACTCTCTCTCTCTCTCTCTCTCTCTCTCTCTCTCTCTCTCTCTCTCTCTCTTATTCATCGACTCATTAAATTCAATAAAAAGTATATAAAAGAAAATTCTAAATTCTAAAATCTGCTAAGTGCCCAAATGTTCTATTTAACTAGAACTTTACTAATAACCTGACACCAATAATAGTTCCCAAACTGCCCCTTGGAAGGTCACGTTCTAATCTTGATGGCTTGCAGAGACCTTTTAGACCTGAACTGTTCTCTCTGACAGAGCCCTAGGTGAGAATGCTATTCCAACACAGCACCAATCGCATGTTTTTTCTCCTGACTTCTCAAGGGTCTGGATCCAAGGAAGAAAAATCAAGGCTTACATATTATCTGGAGGTTAATGATACACAGGAATGGTGTTCTGAGCATCATCCTCTCCAGAAACATCGCTTGTTAACCAGGTAGAAACAAGACAAACACACTGGATTCAAACCAGTAGCCCTGACTTAGTTCAGTAAGATAAAATGAACATTAAAGGAGACCTTGAAGGGAGAAAGATTCTACACAAAAAAAAAAAAAATGCTTAAGAGGTGAAAGGTAACGGTGAACAGTGAAGACTTCTTCACCAAGGCCAGCTGGACTGGGACTGAAGGAGCATCTGATCAAACCGGACTCTCTGAATGTGGCTGACAATGGGGGCTGACTGAGAAGCCAATGATAATAGCACTGGGTTTTGATCCTACTTCATGTTCTGGCTTTTTGGGAGCCTAGCCAGTTTGGATGTTTACCTTCCTAGACATGGACGGAGGGGGGAGGACCTTGGACTTCCCACAGGGCAGGGTACCCTGACTTCTCTTAGGACTGGAGAGGGAAAAGGGGGGGTATTGGGAGGAGGGGAAGAGGTAGAAATTTGAAAAGAAAGAAAGAAAGAAAGAAAGAAAGAAAGAAAGAAAGAAAGAAAGGAAAGAAAGGTAAAAATTTTAAAAAAAGACTTCTTCAGTATGACAGCCCTGGGGTCTAAGACAGGCCTGGCACAAATGGGAAAGAGCCAGATACATGTTTGTTGATTGAATTACTGAAAGAGGTCTTCTGTTTGGTTTGCAGGTGGTTGTGGGGCTGTTGTGGAAATGGAGAGTGGAAGAGGAAGGACCTGCCAGGAGGTACATGAACCATGTTTGTCTGTGGCTAAAATTTTCTCCCAGGCAAAGTTCTTAAAGGCTTCAAGCTTGAAATGCAGAGCCTACTGAGCTTCCTGCATACTTTATTCTGTTCTCCCGAACTCAGTCAGAGGGAGGAATATAAAATATGCTTTTATATACGTGCCCCCCACAGCGCTATAGCACTCCTATTTAAAAAGATTGATGTGCCAGGTGGTGGTGGCACACACCTTTAACCCCAGCACTCAGGAGGCAGAGGCAGGCAGATCTCTGTCAGGTTGTGACCAGCCTGGTCTACAAAGCAAGTTCCAGGATATCTAGGACTGTTACACCGAGAAACCCTGTCTCGAAAAACCTTAAGAACAAAACAAAAAAACGAACAAACAAAAAAAAGAAGCGGGCGGCGAGCTCGTTTACTCACCAATATTGCATCTATGAGGTCTAAATGGTTCCTTCTATGTGCACTTGGCCAGGGAGATGTCTATTTATAGGTTAAGACAGTAAACCTACACATGGGGTAGACACAAACACATTTTACCATGCAGTACATTTTAGTCAAAATCCAAACAACCCATCATGTGCAAAAATATCTCTTCTCTCAAAAAAAATAAAAAGAGGTCCAGTTGAACAAATCTCTTTAAAAAAAATATTCTACTTGTGTGGAGCTCTGGGGGTGACAAAAGGTTTCCTTACCCACAACCCCATTAGTAGATTGTTTGGAACGGTCCTGAGAATTCTAGGGGACCTTTTAAAGAATCTAATGGTCATGGTGTATGTAATGTGAGTGACCTCTGAACACCAGGCCTCTTGACATGGCAAAGACATCAGAGGATGCAATAACTTGCTGTTTCAGACTTCCAGGGACAAACCAGTCTTGAGGGACTGGGCTGGTAGGATGCCACTCCTTCAGCTGAAAAGAGCTGAGACTCATTTGTACAAAATTATTACTTGTGGCAGTCCCAGAAGAGGCCAGAGGATTGGGCTGCTCTTCCCTGATTTCCTTCAGTCATTCAATCAGCAGACACTGAGTGCTTGAGTCCATTGCCTCAGCTTGTTCTGAGTGTTGAACAGGACAGGCTCCTAGTTCTCTCTTGCTATATGGTCTATGATGGCTTCTTGTCATTGAAGTTCCTCCCTCTAATTCACAGAACCACACTTTACCAGAGTTCAAGTGTTGAGGGAAGGGATTCTATGCAAATCTAATCTCTCCTTCCTTCTCTCCTGTCCTATCCCCTCCCCTCCCTCTCCCTCCCCTCCCCTCCTCTTCTTCTTCTTCTCTCTCTCTCTCTCTCTCTCTCTCTCTCTCTCTCTCTCTCTCTCTCTCTCTCTCTCACACACACACACACACACACATATGTGCACACTATGCCCCAAAGCCTCAGGGCTCAAACGGACTCTTTCAATGTTCCCGTTTTAAGGACAGTACTGAATAAACCAGATCCATGGGAGAAAAGCTGAAGTTCGTAATGCATAGTAACAATAACAGTAATCCTTCACATCTCTGCAGAACTTGATAGTTTACAAAACACTTCCACCCCGATTCCCTTATTTGATCCTGTGTCCTGTCATCATCCTTCATATTCAAAGACAGCCTTCTGATCACTATCTCCAGCCGAGAGTGAAGCC
Organism: Alexandromys fortis; assembly: GCF_014885135.2. Lineage (NCBI taxonomy): Eukaryota > Metazoa > Chordata > Mammalia > Rodentia > Cricetidae > Alexandromys > Alexandromys fortis. The sequence continues at coordinate 360,479 of NW_026068104.1, forward strand.
AGACTGAGGTGGAACCAAGAGGCCCTTCTGCCCTCTGGTAAAAGACATCATGTTGGGTTTTTCTTCTTTCCACCTTTTATTTTTCTCTTCTCTCTTTTGCTGTGCTGTCTGTAGAACCTGCAATTGCCGGTGACTCAGCTTCCTAGTCAGATGGGAGGGGGCATTGGAACTCTAGGGGAAGGGCTGCCGGCCAGCTAGCCCCCCTGAAGTGGAAAGCAAAGCTTTTGCTGTGGCTCCAGTCAGAACGAGGAGGCCCTCTTCTTCAGGCAGCCCCAGAGTAAGCCCAGGCTTACCTCAGGAAATTAGGCAAGCCCGGCTGGGGAGGAAGAGCAGTTTCAATAGGGCAAGGAAAAGAGCATGTCCTGAAGCTTTAAAGAGAATGTGGAATGGGGTTCAGGAACTGCAGCGGTATGGCTAGCGTAGGCACTTTGTTTTTGCTGCTGTGACAGTCTTGCTATGTAACCCCGTTTGGCTTCATACTCACTTTGTAGACCAAGGTGGCCTCAAACTTAAAGATCTGCTTGCCACTGCCCTCCCCCAAGTGCTAGAATTAAAGGTGTATGTTTGTAGTGTGCCGCTGTACCAAGTGAACTCAGGCTTGCAGAAGATGCTACTGAAAAGCAGAGGAGTCTCCCTCCCAGTCACTGGGTTTTTGGACCTTGGGGTTTTTGGTTTCTTTGTTTTGTGTGTCTACATGTGTATGCATGTGCCTAAAGGCCAGAGGTTCACAAGGGGTGTCTTTCACTTCCTCAGTTAATTCTCCATCACATTTTTTTTTTGTTGTTGTTGATTTTTCGAGACAGGGTCTCACTGTGCAGCTCTGGCTCCAGGCACTCACTTTGTAGACCAGGTTGGCCTTGAACTCACAGAGATCCACCTCCTTCTACCTCCAGAGTGCTGGGATTAGAGGTGTGAGCATTACACCCAGCACCAGGGAAACCTTCTATCTCTACCTCCTCAGCACTGGGATTACAGATTACAGACAAAGGTGCCTGGCTTTGTACAAGGGTACTGAGGATCTGAACTTAAATCCTCATGTACTTTGCTAACTCTGTCTCTATGTAGATCAGGCTGGTTTCGAACTCACTGTACTCTCACTATCTTAGCCTCCAAAGTGGTTCCAAATCACCATGCTCTACTTTCAGGTCTTACTTAAAAGCTACTTCAACTACTCCCATCTATCTCCTCACAAACTCCAATGCCTTTCTCACCATCCAGTTCCTTTTCGTATTGAAACAAGGTCTCATATAATCTAGGCCGCCTTCAAACTTGCTATGAAGCTGAGGATGGCAGTGAACTCCTGATCCTGGAGTTGCTTCCAACTTCTAGATGGCTGAGGTTACAGCATGTGCCCCCTGTCTGGCTCGCTGTCTAGTTTCTTCCCCGAGCAGCGTTTTTTTTTTATCTCCATGCCTGTCATGTAGAGCGTTTTCTGAGCTAAAGATGTTTTCAGTGAAAGCTCAGACCCAGAGTTTTCCAAAGGTATCTCAGGTAAAGTGTCTCAAACCCCACCAAGCAACCTTCTCTTACTTTTGTTTTCAGCCCCTGGCTATAAGCACACCAGCTCCACCCCTTCCTTCACCTGTCCCAGCCCTGGCTGCAGAGGAGAGTATCTAAGAAACGGGAATGGGTGGGTGGGGGGTGATGGGGAGATGTAAACCGCCTGGGCCATGGTTTGCAGTAGCAGAGGAGCAAAACTTGTCCTCTCTGGCTAGAATCAGAGCTCCTGGCAGTTTGGAGCAGGGAGTCCGAGCAGCAGGAGAATGTTGCTTTTACGTAGAAGCCAGGTTTAAAATAGTGCAAAGCTAAATAGTGAGGAGTGGCTGCTATGCAAAGGTAGGAGGGATCGAGATTCGCAATGCCCTTCCTATATCCCTGGGTTGGACGATCAGTCAGTTGAGGCTTCAAGCCTGTTCAGCCTTGGAAACTCTCTTCCCTCGAGAAAGATGAATCTAGCCTAGGAGCCCCCACCCTGACGCCACCCCACCCCCGCCAAGCCCTCTTTCAGCCCTGGCCTGGACATTTGGGGCTAGTCCAGTTAGCAAAGTCGCTCACGGTAGGAACAGGAGTGTGTAATTGCAACCACTTCCTGCCCTAGCTTGCCCTAAGGCTGGCTCCGCCCCTGAGGACAGTCGGGGCGGGGCTCAGGTACAGTGAGGGAGTTTGGTGGGGGCAGAAAGAGCAGACTACAGCCCCCCCCCCGTCATTTAGGGAAATCAGATGAGATTCCTAAAAAGACAAAAGAGGGTGCCCTCCGTTTGAGCCCACCAGAACTAAAGGGGCACAAGGCATTCTATTGGCATAACTTGTCCCTGCAAGGAAGGATCTAGATCACAGTGCCTTTGATCAGTATATAATGAGAACCTATATTAACGTTAGTCTTCAGCTCTAATCATGCTAACTTGGCAGAATGGAGAGCCAGGGTCTGCAGGGATTGGTCTAAGCCAGGACCGTTGTCCTGAGCAATTTAGAGTGCAGAAGAGAGGCAAAAGATGAGTGTTCCTGAAGCCCCCCCCCCCCCCGGTGGTGCACAACATCAGTATGCAAATACACCTCCTCCTTACCTGGAATTTCCAGGATCCACTATTCGTTTTGTATGCACCTATCAAGCCTTGCAATGTCATCTGAGTGCAGCGGATGTTCTCCTAAGGTATCCTGAGATTGTCCAAGAAGAAAGGAAGATACTCCCTTCAACTCCTCTTAGGGAGTCAGACATCTGAGTAGCTGAGATATATACTTTGTAGCAAAGTTGAAGACATTGTTCTGGCCCACCCTTGCTGTTGGCTCTGTGACTTGGGCAGTTTGTTTATCTTCTTCCAGGTTCGTACTCCTGCTGAGTAAAATGAAACTACTAACATTTGCCTGAGAACTTGTGACAAAAGTAAAATCTGACGTGTATGGGAAAGAGCTTTGAAAGCTGTAAAAAACGCCATGCAAAAGCAAGGAGCAGAGAATGGCATTCCATGGGTTGGAGATGAGAGGACCCTAATGGGGAAATAGAACAGGCCCCAGTGATGAGGGTGCAGACTCTCTGATGGTGAACAGGCTGTAAGAGGCTATCTTCCCAGTTGGAGTTGCTTCTGAAAGACAAAAAAAAAAAAAAAAAAAAAAACCTGGGGAGGAGGAGGGGGAAAAGCCTCACCTGTTGAGCCCTGATCATTGTGCAAAGAAACGCCAGTGGCGGCAGGTAATGAGTTTTATCTGAGGGGAGGAGTTGGCTTGTCAGGACCTCCAAGTGTAAGACAGCAGCTGGACTTTAACTACTCTCTCACCCCACAGGCAGGCAGTATGCAGATGCCACTGGAAAGAGCCTCCGAGAATGCTTTTTTTTTTTCCACCCTCTGCAGATCAGCAAAGGGGGTGGGGTGGGCCAGCCAAGCACACTGGATGACAGCTGCAAATCTGACCTGTAGGCTTCTTTATCCCCTCTGCACTCTGGCAAGGGCTGCGTGGTCCAGGTGACCCCTGCCCTCCCTTCTTTGATCTGTAAGAGCCCTGTCCTCCTCCTACACTCAGATGAGACCATTCTCACTAACTCTGCTCCGTCGATCCTGTGTAACCATGACACAGGTTTCAGATGTATCTATGGCTATAAATGTCAGCAGCCCTGTATGCAGATTCTGGTTGGTGTCTACATACAAACATGTGTCATACATGTGCATACTCCAGGTTTTGAGAACATAGGAATGATCTTTCGGTTCCAATCTAACTTTGGACTGAGAAACTTCTCATCTGTAAAACAGATTTTCCTAGAGCTTCTCAGAAAGTTTTTCTGGCTCAGAAAGTTCAGTGTTTTGACACTTGGAGTTGTGGCTACTTTAAAAGCCAGGCCAATAGAAAAATATCAGCCAAAGCAGTGTGACTGCTGTCTGTTGACTTGTCAGATGGTTAGGTTTGAAGACTCTACTTTTAAAAGGCCAGTTACTCGATGGGAGGCAGCATCTGCTTACTTTGCAAGGCGTGCTCTATTAGTGACACCAGACTGTACCAGCTAGGTTTGGGCATTTACATCCGTGAGTGTACCCATGAATGCATGCTTAAGTTGCATCAAAGAATAGGAGAGATAAACAAGAGTCTGCCATCTAATGGAATCCCTTCCACTTCTAGTTCAACAGTGCTTCAGCGATCTAGGAATTCTCTAGCAGGGAACTACAGAGATATAGATAAATAAGGTATGGTTTCTGCCATCCGGGAGCTCACCTTCTATGGGGAAGACAAACACATAAACAAATCATTACAATGCAATGTGATCATAGAGGTATAAAGACTGCATTATGGAAACAGAGAACGGACCAATTAATTCTGCCCAGAGGTGTCTGGGGCAGAAACTGTGCCTGTGACAGTCTCATTTTAACACTGTTCTACAACCCCTGAGTTGCTACCTTCACATCCCTACATTCCAACTATGAAGACTTGTGCCTTTGCCACACCCTGGCCCCCTCCTCTCAACAAAGTTAGGAAGATTCAGACTGGAAATCATCCAGGAGAACTTGGAAACTTCTAGTGAGCAAGGAAGACGTCCCCGGATGGAAGGATGAGGCTGTGGGAAGAGAACCCGTGTGTCTGCACAAATGGCCTGTCTGCACAACCAGAAAGGGATTGGCCAAATGGCATGCTGGTATCAAAACAGCTCACTGGGAGCCACTGCCACCCATACCTCTCCCAGCTCTAGTCAGAGAGAAGCTCAACTTGGGGCGGGGTGGGTGGGTGGAGGATTGACAATTGAGATTGCTTGTGTTTAGCCAATAGGGAGGTAGGGGTGGGGACTGAGAGGGAGGCCCAGGGACTGAGAATCCAGTCCTTCCTGCCGGTCCAAATAGTGTGTGGACAGGGATCACCTTCGATGGGCTTGGCTTTTGTGTTCTGTGCACTAAGGGTAGTGCGGCTTTAGGTGCCCCTCTATCTTGGCAGGCGCTCCTAGTGAATGGCAGTGCTGAATTGTGAGATAGTCCCCGATGGGCTGGGGAGGCTCTAGTTAGTATGGAGGACAGGTAAGGAGAAACTAACTCTAATTGGAAGGAGGGCAGGAGGAACGATCTCTGGATTCTGTTGCAAGTTCTAACCACTGCCCTATTCACCCAAGAGATGGAGCGTGGAAAACGAATCTCCGGTCCCTATCTTCACCCAAATCTATTGCCTTTCCCCTTCCCCACCCTCGGGACTACCACTTTATCAGGACCAGAGCATTCTCTCCTCCAGTACATCCCTGGATCTGTAAAGCCTAAGGATGCTACCGCCAAGAGAACCCTGGGATTGTGCCTTGAATGACCCCCTAACACATCTGGATTTTTGGAGTTCAGGCCAGCCCCCGAAACGGACCCCAGGGAAGCGCGCCAGAGGGAGAGGGCGGGGAGGGGTGGTGGTGTGGGGTAGGGGAGACAGGCGGCAACGGAGTAAAAGGCCTGCCATTTCGGACTCCGGGCCCCAGGACTAAGACCGTCCCAAACTTCCTGTTTCTTCAGGCCGCTCTGACCCCAAGGGCTGCGGCTCCGAGATAGCTCAGGGCCTGGAAGTGCATGCTGGGTAAGCGCAGACGGCTGGAGTAGTCGAGCTGCAAGCAGCAGCCGGCGCCCGGCCGGTGTGGGCGCGAGCTCTGCTTCCTTCTCCCGCGGCCACGATTTGGGACGGGCGTCGGGCAGGTGGCTGGGAGGCCCCCAAACCGAGGACTGTGGGAGGAGCCTCAGAGGGGTGGGGGTAGCCCGAGGGGCGTGGGTGTGGGCGTGGACTGGGAGTTTCTGCTTTTTAAAGGGAAGCAGAGTTGCTTTTTTCACAGGCCGAAGTTCGAGCCGACCTCGCCTTGCCAAGTGCAGGAAATCCTGAAGGGGCAGCGCAGCCTGCTTGGCCCTATCCAGGACCGGAGTTCTCTAACCCCGCTGAAGCTCCAAAGGGAATAGTTTAGGGCCAGTAAGAGGAAGTCTACCCTCACTCAGCGTAGATGAAACTTAGTGCAGCTGGCAATCTTCTTCCCCAAAGTGGGTTTGGAATGTAATAATAGAAAAAGTGCAGGCAAATGCTCCATTGGACGCCTTAGAGTAATGAAGGCGATGCCAATCAATGAGGGAAGAGGTCGGAAAGGACAGCTCAGTTCTCTGGTCCTCAAGATAGATTGTTGAGGTTTGTTGCTTCAGCGATGGGGGAGAGGAAAGGTTTTGGAAGGATGATTTCATACATAAAGATGGTTAAGCCAGAAGTGAAGTTTAACTCCGGACTCTACCTCTCATTTCCTTTGGGGCCACCCTGCGCACAACCAAACCTCCCTTGTAACTCCTTGTCGCCCTCGCAATCTCGATTTTCCTTACTCTTTAACTCTGCACCATGTTTACTTGGAATCTTGAGGAAATCGGTGTTAAGCTCTCCCTCAACTCACTTCAGGGCTCTATGTTAAACATGGGGCCAGGCAAATTGAGAGACAGGATACACAAGATACACAAGGGCCTACTTCACAGATTACGGCCTCCGTTTATTTATTTATCTATTTATTTATTATTTACAGAGGCAGAGTCTTGCTTTGTAACGAGGGCTGGTCCGGGATCCACCGTGGAGCCCACAATGGCCTTGAACTTGAACTCCCCCAGCTCGAGGTTTTCACTGGAAGCAATCTTACTCAGCAAACTTGTTCCCATTTTGAAAGTTAAGAAACTGAGGCCATCCAGAGGACTTAATCACTTGCTGAGGTCACACGGGGAGATAGTAAATAGAGATTAAAACGTGGTTTAGAAATAGAAGTGGGGTTGATGCTTAGGATCGGATTAAGCAGCCATATTCCACAACAAGTCCCTTTAGGTCCCTTCAAATGGCTCTGTTACTTTAGTTTTAGTGGCATATTTTTTATTGTTTCTGTCATCTGTGTTAGGTCATAAGTATTCAAATGATGGAGATGGTCTTGACATCTCAGTTTAGTGACCACAAGCTGTCCTATAGAAGGCACTTGGTGCATATTTCTTTTTCTAATGTTAGAAATTAAGAGTTTAAACCTTCAAGCTTTTCCTGGTCAGAACGCTGCCTTATCTACCTAGCCATCTACACACCTGGCTTGGAAGGGACTCTTTTAGGGGTAAGATCTTTCTACTGCCACAAAGCCTTGATGCTGGGCTTTGTACTTTGAGGGACTTTTAAATGTAAACACAGCGGGTGAGTGGCCACCATTGCTTGGTTGGTTAGAGTACCCATTCAGAGGCAGGACTAAGCTGCCTAGTTACAAATCTGTTATGTATGTTCTGGGCCTTGGTACCCTTCTTCCAACCCAATATATGGCAGACAGTGCAAACATTTATGCAAATAACCACAGAGCCCTGCTGCTTTCAAAAATAAATGATGGAGCCCATACCAGCAGGGTGTCTTGGCAGGATTTGGAAGGGCCCTGCCTTCCCTTTGCTAGTTCTCTTGAACATTCAGCACAGCGAGAAGCAGTGTCCCCTAGCCCCCTTGTTTCCCCAACCCCTCCAAAACTACAAGTAGCCACAAACCACATGGCTCACAAGCAACTGAGATTTGTGGCCTTTGGAACTTCCCAGGGCAGGGGTCAGTCAGAAGGTCAAAAGGGGTGTGGGCATCACACAGTCCAGAGTCATTACTCTAATGCCCTTTGGGAAAGTTTCCAATCAATGGGCCTATTTGTCTTCCCTTTGGGGAAGACTGGGGGTAGGGCAGTGGGGGTCTATTATCAAGCCCACCCCCACAACACTGCCTCCCAGAAGCTCACCCAGGGGCCTGGCATCCTGCAAACCTCACTACTACCCAGAAGACAGAAACCAGAAGTGGGATGATTTCTCTGGACCTTGGCAGGTAGAATGTCTTCTTTCCTTTCGAGGTTAGGTATGTAAGAGTCTGGACTTTCATTAGAGGATCTGTGACATTTAAAGAGCCAGCCAGATCACTTTGTTCCCTGTGCCCTCCTCCATGGAACACATTTTAAATGGCCAGTTCCCAGAAAATGCCCCAACTCACAATGTTCCATCTAGGAGAGTCTTAGAATCATTTCGTGTAAGAAATAGATTGGATACTATTATGGTTAAACACCTGGAGCAGGGCATTGGCTGGACCTGGATTCCAAACTCAGCTTTGCCATTAGCCAACCATGCAACCTCTTTAAATTGCCTTCTCTGAGCCATGGTTTCTTTATCTGCCAAAGAGGGATAATAGTAGTACCTACCATATGAAACTGTTGTTTGATTTAATATAATATGTGCTATACATTTGGCACTTTGGAAGAGCTCAAAAAATAGTAGCCGTGGTGACCATTTTTATTAGTTTTTGTTGCAAACAAGTACTATTCTATTTGGTACACATCTGGCCCGGGGCACTTCACAAGTCAAGTCATTTCCCCCAAGATCCTGGAGAGATGGAATTCCTTCTGACACTCCTCCCACAGTGGGATGGGTTATTTGATATGGGATTGGCCAGCGCTATGCCCCAAAGCAGAGTAAGTGTGGCTGTGGCTACAGGCAATATCCCCTGAGGGGACTTAGCTTTATTGACTAAAATAGCATTAAGTGGCCAGCTGTGTGTGTCTCAGATAAATAGTCCCCACCATAGTATCTAAGATGCTCACTACTGGTATGTAGTGCCTGGTAAGCACCCTGGTAGTAGCCTCTAAGCTAAGAGCTTACATTTGCAGAGAAGCAGCTGTGGAAATGTTATTGCCTGAATCACTTGCTCTTCAATAGCCTTTCTTTGTAGCCTTTCTTTGAAATTACTCATCTGCATAATGGGGACTCACTTTTGGTTCCAAATTGCGGTAGTGGGTTCAAGGGATGTTGCTAGTGGTAGCATAAAGAAAGTGCTGGACATAATGTCAGGGTGGCAGAAGAATATATGGTTCTGCCGAGACGTCACCAATACATAGGTCCAGCTCTGTTGTTACAAGGCATTTTCATCTCAGATTATTATTATTATCATTATTATTATTATTATTATTATTATTATTATTATTATTATTATTATTATACACAGGGTCTTGTTATGTAGCTCAGCATGGCCCGGAACTCTCCTATCTGCCTGTTTTAGCCTCCAGAGATCTGGGATTACAGGAATGAGGTATTCAGTCATCTCACTTTTGAGTTCATCCTTATTCGGTTAGGACTGCCAAGTGGAGACGGTATCCCATCAGACTCAGGGCTCCTGAGGCTGGAGATACTGTCGCCTACCCCTTCCCAAGACTCCCCACCCAGGACTGAGAGCTTTCTGAAACTGGAGCCCGAGTCTCCTCCCTTAAGATGGATATTTTTCCAGCCTGGGGAACCAAGTGAGCTGCTTCCGCTCTCAGGAGCATCTCCCGGACCAGTGCCCTATGCATTCTTTGGTATTCGAAGCACCCAGAGACTTGGCACCCAAGGCAGAGCAATTGGCGCGAACCGGGCCAGAAAGGTTGCCAGAGGGGCTGAGCTTCTGTCCTCTGGCTGGAAAGGAGAACGAGAAGGCTGCCCGTTGTGAGGAGGGAGGGCCCACGTGGTGGGTTGCTGTAAAGGGGTGCTCCGGAGTCGGTGCAGGCCCTTTCATCTGTCCCCTGCGCAGAAGCCCTCTCCCCAAAGGGGGCTGGCTGCCTAGGAAGGGCCCGCGGGGGAGGGGAAAGGAGAGGGCGAGAGCACTATGGGGGCTGGGGGGAGGCTGGAGAGGTGGAGAGCCGGAGATCAAGCAGCTAGGAGCCTCCGGGAGAACGCACGGAGGAAAAAAGCGGAGGAAGGAAACCCATCCTGCCTCCGACACCCGACTACCTCCTGTTACCAGCCGAAAGGTGCTGCCTCAGGAAGAGGTGATAGGAACCTTGAGAGCAGGCGGTCACGTGGAGAGAGAGAGAGAGAGAGAGAGAGAGAGAGAGAGAGAGAGAGAGAGAGAGAGAGAGAGAGAGAGAGAGAGAGAGAGAGAGAGAGAGAGAGAGNAAAAAAAATAGAAAGAGAGAGAGAGAGAAAGAGAGAGAGAGAGAGAGAGAGAGAGAGAGAGAGAGAGAGAGAGAGAGAGGAAGGAGGAGGAAAAAAAGCGGACAGACAGACCAACAAAGAGCCCAAGAGCCCAGAAGGAGGCCGGCATGGAGGCATGGACCAGAGGTGAAAGGAGGGGCTCCATGCCGCGGACCTTCTCCCTCTTTTCCCTTCTTCCTCACCTCGACTCTCTGGTCTCACACTTAGGGGGCCCAGTGACCAAATGGGGGCTGCAGGGTCTATTTGCCCGCCTAAGAAGCCCTTTCTTCCTCTAGATCACATTGTCTACTGGACTAGGTTTGACACGTCCCACCCCCAGAACAACAAAATGATCTGTAATTGGGGCCGGTAAATACCACTCCTTTTTAGCTTGCAAAATTCGAGCAATTCTCTGTTATCTGTGCGGCGCGCGCCCGGGAAGGGGGCGGTCCTCCGGGTCCTTGGAGTCTGGAATCGCCCCCCCCCCGACCTTATAGTACCCCTCAAGTCCACTGAGACGAGATCCAGGGTTCACTGAGCAACAACAAGCAAAGGTTTGGATAGGAGTCTAAGCGTGCTAGGCAGAGTGCTAAGTGTAAGGGACTTGATGAAATGGACAAAACATGCAGCCTGTTTTTATTGTGAAAAGAGACAGATCACAGACAGGTAGAAAAAGCTGACTGTGAAAGAGGCTATACCAAGTGCCAGAGAGGATATGGAGAAGAGAGAAGTAACAGAGAACGGGAAGGTTTTTAGTGGGCGGTAGCATGTGAGCATTTGGGCTTAAGTAGAGTTCTGGAGTCCAGAGGCTAGAGGGAAAAGAGGAATTGTTCTGAGCAGAAGGACTGGAGCAAAGACCCACCATTTCTAGCTGAACCTTCGTTGGACCACAGTTATAAAGGGAAATCTGTCATTTCCAAACAAATTGAACTGTAAACATTGCTAGTTTTCTTTATCTAATTGCAGACCCCACTGCTGGCCCCTCATTGGTGCTGATTACTGGCAATTGGCTATAATTTTCCAAAGTGCTACCAATTCAATGAAAACGTTGCTCAGTCTGCTTTTTCCATTGAGGAAGTGAGGGCCAGGAGGAAATGAAGTCAATATCCTGTCTGTCCCCAGTACCCCTGCCCCACAAGGATAGGAGGTGACCACCCACTCAGCGAGTATGGCCCAAAGGCACTAAAATCTCTGCCCTGGCATTGCCCTCCTCTCACGTCACACACGTGGCCTTAACATTCCTTGCTGGGATTGAACAACCAGACAAAGTTTCTAAATTTAGACTCTAGGTCCTTATGAACAGGCCAAGATATTCCTTGGGTGTCTTACTCCTCTCTTGTTGACATCCTAATCATATGAATTACTTTATCTGATGGCTTGCTTAGTTTGCAAAACTATGTTCTACTCTCTATCCACAGGAGTTTTACTAAGGTCCCCGAGAATCCTTACAGCCTTTCTTCTGGCCAACCCCCAACTGCCCTAGAAGTTGGGGTCTTATAAACATGTGTATATTTCATTGCAGGGGAGGGCATGACAGCTATCAGCTTTAGGTCTTGATTTATAAAATATCATCCTCAAGGCTAGAGATGTCAGGGTTTTTTTTTTTTTGTTTTTTTTTTTTTTTTTTGTTTTTTTTTTTTTTTTTTTTTTTTTTTTTTTTTTTTTTTTTTTGTTTTGTTTTTTTGTTTTTTTTTTTTTGAGAAGTGGCTGGCTGGATTTCTCAGGGCAATGGAACCAAATTCCAGACTAAGCTGCAGTCCCAATGGCATCATTTCCCACGTTCTAGTGGAGAGGCGATCCCCTCACCACAATCAAACGTTTGTGGTTGTTACTCACTTGTCCTATCTGTTTTTTATTCTTCACACTGTTCATCAGTGAGCATCCCTTTGTACTCAGGACTGGGCATAGATTCCTTTCCCACCAAGAATTTCTACTCCACTAAGAAAGACATTGAGGCAGGCAATGATGGGGCATTCCTTTAATCCCAGCACTTGATGGGGAAGGGGTTGGGGCAGGATGAACTGTGAGTTTGAGGCCATCCTGGTCTACAGAGCAAGGTCCTGGACAGCCAGGGCTACACAGAGAAACCCCATCTTGGAAAAAAAGGCCCCCTCCCTCCAAAAAAAATAGAAAGAGAGAGAGAGAGAAAGAGAAAAAAAGAAAAGAAAGACAGACATTGAAACCTGGTATATGGTAGCACAGGCCTTTAAATCTCGAGAGGCAGAGGCAGGCAGATATCTGTGAGTCAAGGTTGGCCTAGTCTACAGAGCAAGTTATAGGCCAGCAGGACTACTCAGTGAGACCCTGTCTCAAAAGTAGTTTGTTGTTGTTGTTGTTGTTTGAGGCAGAATTTCTCTGTATAGCTTTGGAGCTTGTCCTGGAACTAGAACTATAGACCAGGCTAGCCTCAAACTCATAAAGATCCACCTGCCTCCCAAGTGCTGGGATTAAAGACATGCACCACCATGTTGACCTGGAACTCATACAGTCTAGGCTGGCCTCGAATTAATGGCAATAACCCTGCCTCAGCCTCCAAAATGCTGAAATAGAGGCATAAGCCATCACACTCAGCTAGCTGTGTGGATTTTAGTTAGGGAGCCTCAGTTTTCTTATTTGTAAAGTAGAAATACTAATGACACATGTAGGGTCCTTATGCACAGATGCATTGATAATTTATACCAAAAAAAAGCCAAACACAGAACCTAGTTCTCCTGCTTTTCTGTGGGTATGTTATTACATAGCCACTGTTCAGAGACAATCAACTGCTATTAACGTTTTAGTGCACTTTCTTCCAGTTTTTGTTTTGTTTTGTTTTATTTTTGAGTCCTAATATGTAGCCCAGGCTACCCCCAAACTCTCCACTCCTCTTGTGCTAGCCTCCCTAGTTCTGAGATTATTGGTGTGCACCACTAAGTACGGTCTTTTTCCTTTTTAGAGAGGTGGGGGAGGCAGAGTCTCATATAGGACAGTGTGGTCTGGAATTCACTATGTAGCCAAGGATGACCTTTAACTTCTGCTCCTCCTGCCTCTATCTTCTCACTACTAGAATCACAGCTATCATTACATCACTCTCTTTTAAAATGCAGTGCTGGGGATTGAACCCAGGGCTTCATGCATGTTGGGCAAACACTTTATCAACTGAGCTATATCCCTGGCCCCCCAGTGATTTTTTTTAAATTGCCTATTTTCCTCAGTTACATAGTTTGTGATTAAACTTAATACATAATTTCATGCCGGGCGGTGGTGGTGCACGCCTTTAATCCCAGCACTAGGGAGGCAGAGGCATGTGGATCTCTGTGAGTTCGAGGCTAGCCTGGTCTACAAGAGCTAGTTCCAGGATAGGCTCCAAAGCCACAGAGAAACCTTGTCTTGAACCCCCCCCCCCAAAAAAAAAAACTTAATACATGATTTTATATCTTATTTTTTAACCTAAAATTGCAATAGTAACTTCCTTGGTATTTGAAAACATTATCTTGGTGAACACATAATTATTCATTGTGTAGATTCCTGTTGCTTTTTCAAAGCTCCCAGGCCTACCGTTCCCTTTGTTCTTTACCCATGACCACCTCAGCAATGCCCTTAATGACAGAAGTCCTTGCCAAAGACAATTACAGAACCACCTGTTTCCCATCCTTCACATTGAAACCCAGTTATTTCCCAAGACATTGATTGGGATCTCTCCTTTTACTTAGGCATTTCCACAGATGTCTGTCCTTACACTTTGAAAAGTTAATTTTTAACCTAGCATACAAAGTAATAAAAATACCAAATGCCTCACAAATTTGCTTGTTATTCTTGCACAGGGGTCACGCTAATTTCCATATTCCAATTTTTGGGACATGTGCTGCTGAACGTTGTCCTTAAACTTAATGAAAACTCAGGCACACTCAGATCTTTGGGTGCCTGATAACTTTAGCCTCAGAGGATCGTCCCCTCTTTCAGTTCATGCTTCCTGTTCCCAGGCTCTAACCTGCCTTCGGAGCCCATGCTCAACTGGAAGCTTCCTTAAGAAGTCCTTGGGGGCTAGTTATGTTTCTCCTCTACCAGTCAGAGATAACGCCTCCATTGCTGGGGCAACACTTACGTGTTTGTTCTTGAGATAGCTCTCATGAATCTCACATTGGCCAGAGCTCTCTATATGTAATCAGAGATCTCGCTGATAGTCTGATCCTCCTGCCTCTTCCTTTCTTCCAAGTTCTAGGGCTACAGGTGTGCACCACCGTGCCTTCTTTCAGACGATGCTAGAGATTGAACCCGCGGCTCCCTTCATGCCCAGGCAAGTACCCTACCAGCTGGCCTGCAACTCCAGCCTGTAAACTTAGTTTTTGGTGTGTAGGTGAGGGAAGGGTCAGTATCTTTCCATTTACTCCAAGATGTCCTGGAACTCGAGATCCTTCTGTCTCTATCTTCAGAATGACAGAGAGGTAACTGTGTGCCACTCGGTTTTTCTCTTGCCGAAACAGTAGGCCAGGAGGTAAGTAAGCACTATAGTTGCTGTCAGGGCTTCGGGGGCCAGGTCAGGAGGAAGGATACCGGATGGTGACAAGTGTAAGAAAAAGGAGCCAGTGAGGGGATGGGGAAGAAAGCAAGGGCTTTCCTTGGGCCGCTTCTTTCTTCTTTAGGTAAACAAAAGTATCTCCAATCTGAGACGAGAACCACCAAGTAGATGGTTTTCTCTGGGGGGCATGAAGCTCAGCAGGCCTGTTCTGGATGGCAGCCATCTCGCTTCAGGAAGAAGGAGACTGTAGCTAGTCCTTAGCCAGAAGCTTTGGTCTGGAGCAGGCAGGTCTGGGCTCCAGTACAGGAGAGAAGAAGAATGACCCACTGGAGTTCTTGGAGGAACTGGGTCAAAGGGACAATCCTAGGAGCGAGAGTTGATTTTTTTTTCTGGGATTTTTTTTTTTCAAAGATTTATTTATTTATTAAGTACACAGTGTTTAGCCTCCCTGTATGCCTGCAGGCCAGAAGAGGGCACCAGATCTCATTACAGATGGTTGTGAGCCACCATGTGGTTGCTGGGAATTGAACTCAGGACCTTAGGAAGAGCAGTCAGTGCTCTGAACACCTGAGCCATCTCTCCAGCCCCCGCAAGAGTTAATTTTAAGGGGAAATTTCACCCATTCGAAATCAGTGGAGAAGAATGTATTATTTAATGAATGGTTTGGGGATATGTGAATATTTGAGAAAAACAAGTTAGCACCTCATGCCATCACCAAATAAAAGCAGAAAGTCGCATAATGATAGCCAGTTAGTGATTTGTTCCAGGGACTGAGCCTAAGGCGAAACATAGACTAATCGTGCGCTCTACCGCTGAGCTCATCAAGCTCTTGGTTGCTACAGCAGCTAAGCCTCATGGAAATATACAAGGTTTCCGCTGAAAGCTATCTGGGATCTCATTGATACTGAAACTGTGAAGAATCAGGGCCGAGAAATACTCAGTTAGTAGAGTACTCCCCTAATATGTATTCTATGTTCTATGTCTGTGTTCTATCACCATCTCCAGAGAAAACTGGGCGTGGCGGCCCACCCCTCTAATTCCAGCAAGAACGAACTGAGCAGGACGATAGGAAGTTCAAGGTTGTCTTCCTCTACAGAGCAAGTTTGAGGTCATTCTAAGTTGCCTGAGATCCTGTCTCAAAAACAAAACCAACTAACCAACCACCCAAACAAACAAAAGCCATATAGATTCACCCTCAGCAAAAGGGATTAGGGAACAATCAGGTCCATGTCACATGCCTACCTTGCTTAGGATGCCATGACATTAGTGTTCCCGCCAGAGACTTGCTGCTATTCTGTACACCTGGATGCAGATACCTCCAGGATTCATTGCTCTTCTCCCCTGAAGCACGGTAGTGCTAAAGTTCCAAAGTCCAGAGGGAGCTCTCCCATCGAGCTAGGCAAGGTCTAGGTGAGATGTTCCTAACCTAGCTGTCAGTGGGTTTACTTTTGTTGTTGTTTTTGGTTTTTGGTTTTCGAGACAGGGTTTCTCTGTAGTTTTAGAGGCTGTCCTGGAACTAGCTCTTGTAGACCAGGCTGGTCTCAAACTCACAGAGATCCACCTGCCTCTGCCTCCCAAGTACTGGGATTAAAGTGCGCCACCACTGCCCGGCGTCAGTGGGTTTACTTTACCAGGCTGTTGGGATACTGAACAATCAAAACCAGGAATGTCAGTGCTGGAGATATGGCTCAGTGGTTAAGGGCACAAACAGCTCTTGCACATGACCTGAGTTTGGTTCCCAGCATCCACATTAGGTGGCTCACAACTACATGTAACTCCTGTTCCAGTGAAATCTAAGGCCACTTATGAGGGCACCTCATGTACACATATCACCCCCCCAACAACACCCCAATATACTTTCTTTTTTCCTTTTTTAAATTGGTATTTATTGAGCTCTACATTTTTCTCTGCTCCCCTCCTTGCCTCTCCCCTCCCTCCTCAATCCTCCCCCAAGGTTCCCATGCTCCCAATTTACTCAGGAGATCTTGTCCTTTTCTACTTTCTACTTCCCATGTAGATTAGATCTATGTAAGTCTCTCATAGTGTCCTCATTGTTGTCTACATTCTCTGGGATTATGGTTTGTAGGCTGGCTTTCTTTGTTTTTTTTTTTAAGCCACCTATGAGTGAGCACATGTGATAACTGTCTTTCTGTGTCTGGGTTACCTCACTCAAAATAATGTATTCTAGCTCCATCCATTTTCCTGCAAAATTCAAGATGTTGTTATTTTTTTCTGCTGTGTAGTACTCCATTGTGTAAATGTACCACATTTTCCTTATCCATTCTTTGGTCGAGGGCCATTTAGGTTATTTCCAGGTTCTGACTATGACAAACAAAGCTGCTATGAACATAGTTGAGCACATGTCCTTGTGGCACAATTGAGCATCCTTTGGATATATACCCAAAAGTAGTATTACTGGGTCTTGAGGAAGGTTGTTTCCTAATTTTCTGAAAAATCATTACACTGACATCCAAAGGGGTTGTACCAGCTTGCATTCCGACCAGCAATGTAGAAGTGTTCCCTTTACCACACAACCTCCCCAGTTTAAGTTGTCATCAGTGTTTTTGATCTTGGCCATTCTTACTAGTGTAAGATGGAATCTCAGAGTTGTTTTGATTTGTGTTTCTCTGATGACTAAGGATGTTGAACATTTCCTTAAGTGTCTTTCAGCCATTTTAGATTCCTCTGTTCAGAGTTCTCTGTTTAGGTCTGTACTCCATTATTTTAATTGGATTATGTGATCTTTTGATACCAATTTCTTGAGTTCTTTGTATATTTTGGAGATCAGACCTCTGTCTGATGTGGGGTTAGTGAATATATTTTCCCATTCTGTAGGCTGTCGTTTTGTCTTGTTGACCGTGTCTTTTGCTTTACAGAAGCTTTTCAGTTTCAGGAGGTCCAATTTATTGTTTCTCTCAGTGTCTGTGCTGCTGGGGTTCTATTTAGGAAGTGATTCCCTGTGCCAATGCGCTCAAGTGTACTTCCCACTTTCTCTTCTATAAGGTTCAGTATGGCTGGCTTTATGTTGAGGTCTTTGATCTATTTGGACTTGAGTTTTGTGCATGGTGATAGATATGGATCTATTTTCATTCTTCTACACGTTGCTATCCAGTTATGCCAGCACCACTTGTTAAATATGCTTTCATTTTTCCATTTGATATTTTTTGCTTCTTTATCAAAGATCAGGTGTTCGAAGATGTGTGGATTGATATCTGGGTCTTCTATTCTGTCCCATTGGTCCTCCTGTCTGTTCTTATGCCAATATTTTTTTTTTTTTTTGGAGACAGGGTTTCTCTGTGTAATCCTGGATGTCCTGGAACTCGATTTGTAGACCAGGCCAGCCTCCAGCTCCGAGATCCACTTGCCTCACCTCTAGGCTGGGATTAAAGGCATGAATTACCAAACCTAGTTTACACACACACACACACACACACACACACACACACACACACTTAATTAATTAATTAATAAAAAATAATACAAAAAATATTTTAGAAAAAAACTCAAACTGTTAAATATAGCTGCTGACATTTTTGTTTTATTTTTTTGAAACAAAGTTTCACTGTGTAGCCCTGACGGTCCTGGAACTTACTATGTAGATCAGGCTGGCCTCAAGCTTAAACTCACAGAGATCTGCCTACCTCTCAAGTGCTGAGATTAAAGGTGTGTGCCACCGTTCCAGAGCCACTTGCTTCCTTTTTATTTTTATTTTTAAAGACAAAGGAGCTGGCCTTGAACTAACTCTAGATTGTCTTGCCTCAGTCTTCTCAGAGGTCAGATCACAGACACAGCAACCCAACCAGGTCCAGCTTGTTGATGTTTCCTGAACAGTAAGTATGTCTGAGGGATCTGGCTAGCTACTCTACTTCATCATTTAAATTTAGTAATTAAAACATTGCTGTAAACTGGGTGGTGGCGGCGCACTCCTTTAATCCCAGCACTTGGGAGGCAGAGGCAGGTGGATCTCTGTGAGCTCGAGGCTAACTTGGGCTACAAGAGCTAGTTCCAGGACAGGCTCCAAAGTTACAGAGAAACCCTGTCTCGAAAAGCTAATACAAAACAAAACAAAACAAAAAAAGCCCAAATCTATAGGTTGGAAACTATTAGTATCTTTTTTTGTTTGTTTGTTATTTTTTCGAGACAAGGTTTCTTAATTGGGGGTGTAAGTTTGAGACAGGGTCTCATGTATAGCCCAGGCTGCTCTGAAAACACTATGGAGCTGAAAATGTCTTGAGAAACTGATCCTTACTGGGCAGCGGTGGTGCGTGTCTTTAATTGTAGCATTAGAGGGGAAAGGCTGGTAAATTTCTGAGTTCAAGGCCAGCCTGGTCTACAGAGTAAGTTCCAGGATGGCCAGGGCTGTTTGCGTGTAAAAATCCTGTCTTGAAAAATAAAACAAAATAACAAAAAAAGAAGAAAAGAGAAATAAAAAGTTATCTTCTTGACTCTGCCTCTTCAGTGTTGGAGTCAGGTCTGTACCACTATGCTCAGCTCATATTAAAATGACATTTATTTATTTATTTATTTATTTGCATATGGAGGTGTACCAGGGCACACATGTGGAGACCAAAGGACACCGTTTGTGAGTCAGTTTTCTCTTGCCACATGAGTCCCCAGAATTGAACTCAGATCAGGCTTGGTAGCAAGTACCTTTATACCTGCAGAGCTATCTCACAGGCCTTGGTATCTCCATTTTCTAGACAAAGCTGAGGATGCCTTTGATCACACAGCTAGTAAATAAGTAAAGGATGAAGCTGAGACTTGGTTCCAGCTTCTTCTGACTTTAAAGGCCATTCTTCGACTGGAGATGTAACTCAGTCTGGAGTGTTTGCTTATCATTGCCAAGTCTTAGGTTTGATCCCTAACACCCCATAAAACAGGTACAGTGGGGGCACGCCTGTAATCCCCTGGCTTAGGAGGTGGAGACAGGAAGATCAGATGTTCAAGGTCATCCTTATCTGCCTGCTGAATTCAAACACCACCTGAGCTATTTGTGACCCTGTCTCAAAAAAAAAAAAAAAAAGCTTATGCTTGTTGTTGTCAACTATGTCCTAAAGTGATCAAGAATGGCCTCACGAGGTGGATCTCTGAGATCAAGGTCTATAGATTGAGTTCTAGGACAGCCAAAGTTACCCAGAGAAACCCTGTATTGAAAAACTAAAAAAAAGGGGGGGGGGCTCAAATAAGGCCATAGACAAACTAGAACATAGATGAATAAGCTTCTTATCTGATCTCAGAAGTAGGGAAAGTTGTTTCAGGCATAAAGGCAAATGAAAGAACAATGAAGGCCAGCATGGATTTGGCTATGTAAAAACATAAAACTTTCTTAATTTTTAAATCATGTGTATGATGCATGTGTGGGCATGTACACATGAATATGAATGAGTCTGTGAAGGTCAGAGGCATCATATCTGCCTGGAGCTGGAGTTCATACAGGTGGATGGTTGTGCGCGACCTGATGTGGGTGGTGGGGACCAGACTCAGGACCTCTTCAAACACTGTATGTACTCTCACTCACTGAACATCTTTCTTGCTCTAAAGCATCTTTTCTTTGTTTTGTTTTTGTTGTTTTTTGAGACAGGGTTTCTCTGTAGCTTTGGAGCCTGTCCTGGAACTAGCTCTTGTAGACCAGGCTGGTCTCGAACTCACAGAGATCCGCCTGCTTCTGCCTCCCGAGTGCTGGGATTAAAGGTGTGCGCCATCACTGCCCGGCCATAAAGCATCTTTTCTTAAAACGTATTTGTGTATGTTTGTATGTCCCCACAGGAGTCAAAAGGAGGGTATTGGATACTGGATAGAGCTGGAGTCATGTACAGTTATGAGTCACTTGACGTGGGTGCTAGGAACTGAACTCAGATTCTCTTAGAAGAGCTCTTTATCCTTTGAACCATCTCTCTGGCCTAGAATGTCTTAATTAAAAAAATAGAAAGTCTTACAAGTTCACAAGGAAAAAAAAACAGTCAAAGGACACCAATTGGCCATTTATAATAAGATTTGCAAAAGTTTTTGTTTTTTCGAGATGGTTCGGTTCTGGCTGTCCTGGAACTCACTTGGTAGACCATGCTGGCTTCAGACTCACAGAGATTTATCTGCTTCTACCTCCCGAGTGCTGAAAGTGAAGTTGCGTTGCACGCCACCAGGCCTGACATAGAATAAATTCTAATAGCCAATGGACTGGGAGTGGCGGCACTTGTCTGTAATCCCGACATTAGAAATGCGGAAGCAGGAGGATTATCTTGAATTCAAGGACGACCTGGGCTACACAGAGAATTTGAGACCAGCTTTAGGTGTGTGGCAAGACCCTGTCTCAAAAAAAAAAAAAAAAAAAAAAAATCAAAAGGAATCCAGTGAGGTGACTCAGAAAGTAAGAACACTTCATTTGAAAGCCTAATGACCCAAGTTCAATCCTTGGAACCCATGTAAAGGTGGAAGAAGAAACCCTGACTCCACAAAGTTGTTCTTTGACCTCCATACACATATATTCTAGTACACACACACAATCACATGATAACGACAAAGTTGAAAAAATTAAACAAAAACAAATGGATGATAAACTAGAAAAAAAAAACCTCAACACGACTACAGAAATCTATCCTCTGTTCGTCCTTCCCTTCCTTTCTCTTTTGGCCTTTTGAGATAGGCTGTCCTGTAGTCCATACTGATCTTACACTTGCTGTGTACACTTTTTTTTTTTTTGACAGGGTTTCTCTGTAGCTTTGGTGCCTGTCCTGGAACTAGCTCTTGTAGCCTAGGCTGGCCTTGAACTCCCAGAGAACAGCCTCCCTCTGAAGGCTTCCCCCACCACAGCCCAGCGACCTTGAACTCTTGATCTGCTTGTCTCTGCCTCTCAAGTGCTGGGTTGCAGGCAGGGAATACCATCCTCAGTTTATACAGTGTTAGGGACAGAATCCAGAGCTTCATCCATGCCAGGGCAGGACTCTATCAACTGAGCTGCACTCCCAGCCCAAGAAGTGCAATTTTAAATACTGAGCTATACATTTTAATATTTATTTGTTTCACTTATACTCAGTATCAGAGAGTTTAGGAAAACCTTTTTTCTTTCTTTCTTTCTTTCTTTCTTTCTTTCTTTCTTTCTTTCTTTCTTTCTTTCTTTCTTCCTTTCCCTTCCTTCCTTCCTTCCTTTCTTTCTCTTTTTCTTTTCATTTTTCAATAACGAATGTCAGAATAGCCTGGCAGTGGTGGCACACGCCTTTAATCCTAGCACCCAGGAGGCAGAGGCAGGCAGATCTCTCTGAATTCAAGGCCAGCCTGGTCTACAGAGTGAGTTCCAGAACAGTCTCCAAAGCTTCAGAGAAAGCCTGTCTCAAAAACCAAACAAAACACAAACACCAGAAAAAAGTAGTTATGTACATCATTATTCCATTTTTATTTAAAATACACTAAACTGGATGTGGTGGTATACACCTAAAAGCCTAGTACTTGGGAGGGTGAGGCAGGAGGATTGCGAAGTTGAGGCCAGCTTGAGATAAAGCATAGCAAGATTCTGTGTTAAGGAATAAAACATAGAGTCAGCAAGATGGCTGAGTGGGTAAAAGTACTTGCTACCAAGCCTAAGAACCTGAGTTCCATTCTGATCCCTGGAACCCACATGGTAGGAGGAAAACATCGACTCCAGCAACTTGCACTCTGACCTCTGCAAGTGTGCCATGGTGCACACACTCAAACATACACAATCACTCACTCACTCACTAACTCACTCCTCAATCAATCAATCAATCAAATAAGAGTTGTTGGAAGTGGAGAGATAGCTCAGCAGTTAAGGTTAAGAGCACTGGCTGCTCTTCCAGAGGACCTGAGTTCAATTCTAAGCACCCATATGGCAGCTCACAACTCCAGGTACAGGGCCTCCAACACCCTCACACAGACATACACATAGGCAAGATACCAATGTACATAAAATGAATAAATAAATTTAAAAAAATAGTAAGAGCTGTCAATATGGCTCAGTGAATGAAGTCACTTGCCACCAAGGCTGTTGACCTAAGTTCAATATCCACAGTAGAATAAGGGAACCAGCTCCCACAAATTGTCCTTTGATCTACACACACACACACACACACACACACACACACCACACAGACCAGGTATACATGCATATACACGTGCTCATACTTACACTTAATAAATGTAATAAAAACGTTTAAAATTAAGAAAAATGTTGAAAGCAGTGTGCTATCCTTAACATTCTATCAGTAATTTTTCATGTAGTCAATAAGTGCCAAATTAAAAGAAAAATAAATATGTAAAGGTACAAATAAAATACTAGAATGTTAATAGTAGTTAGCTTTATGTTGGTAGGATTACAAAAGTTTTATGATTGTTAGAGTTCCCTGCATTTTAAAAACTTCTACAATGAGCATGTGATGGTCAAAAACATGTTCATTTTTGAAAGAGGAACTCATGTAGCCCACGTTGGCCTTAAATTTACTACATAGTTGAGGATGACTTTGAGTTTCTGATCCTCCTGCCTTCACCTCCATGCTGGCATTACAAGCATGCTTTACTACACCTGGATTATTCCGTGTTGGGGATTGAACTCAGGACTCCAGCATTCTACCAGCAGAGCCAGATCCCCAATCCTTTCTAGACCGTCTTTTAACGGAGGAAACTACTATCTTATTTCATTTTGCTACTTTAGACTTTCCCAATTCTTTTCTTACATTTTATTATGGGCCCTAGAGATTAAGGCTTCTTTTTAGCATTGTTTACATGAGACCTCTGGATCAGAGAGGGGAAATGAGTTGCTTAGTGCCCCAGGAGAAAAGTAGTACCAGAGTCTGGAATCGAAGTTGGCCCCTGAGGCTGATTTCATGAACTTTTCACTGCCTCACAGAACAACAGATTCCAAGTGAACATAGGTCCTGATATTTTGTCACTTTAGGGATGGAACCCAGGGCCTCTTCTGTGCTAAGCTGCACTCTACTGAGTCATATTCCAAGCCCTATAACTGCTACCTTGAGTAGTATGTCCCCAGGGACTTGACAGACACCCTGACTTCTAATCCTGGTCTTAATAACAGACTGAACTTTTAACTTACTCTAGGCTTCAAGTACGTAGACAGACCCATCTCCAGAACCTGGCCTGAGTAACCCCTCATCTGTGATGTGTAGTAAGTCTTTTTTTTTTCCTTCCATCTCCTTACTCCCATATAAATATTGATGATTGGAAGGAAACAGCGAGCTTGGTATGATGGTACTCACCTGTAATCCCAAGAAGTTTGAGACCGAAGTATTTCAAGTTCAAGGCCAACCTGAGCTACGTGGTGAATACTGGCTCAGCCAGTATAAAATAAGGTCCTGACTCAAAAGAAAGTGTGTGTGGTAGTTAGGTAGGGAACAGATTATGGGTTGATCAGTAATTTCCCCTCTTTAAGTTGGTACTTTTGTTTGTTTTTTGAGACAGATCGTATGCTTTAAACTGGTAGTGAACTTTGCTAATATAGATGAGGCTGGCCTTGAACTCCTGGTCTTGCTTGCCTCCATTCCTCAAATCCTGGGATGAGAAGCATGTGGCAGTATCTCCAGTTCAGGGTCCTATTTGCTCGTGCACGCGCGGGGGGGGGGGCGGGGGGGCGGGGGGCATATCTCAATCTGTAGCCCAAACTGGCTTTGACCCATGCTGGTCTCAAAATTGAATCAATTGTCCTGCTGCAGGCTTTAGAGTTCTGCAATTACAGGTACAAACTCCCACTCCTAGAAAAGGTATATTTTTCTTTTCTTTTCTTTTTTTCTTTCCTTCCTTCCTTCCTTTCTTTCTTTCTCTCTTTCTTTCTTTTTTGGTTTGGTTTTTTTTTTGAGACAGGGTTTATCTGTGTAACAGCCCCTGGCTGACTTGGAACTTCCTCCATTGACCAGGCTGGCCTCGAACTCACAGAGCCCTGACTGTGCATCTAGAGTGCTGGGATTAAAGGCATGTGCCACCACCACCAAGATCCTCTGTCTGACATTCTTTCAGTCCCATTTTCTGCAGTGGGCTCTGAGCCTTCAGGGGTGTATTTAGGTGTCCCATTTTTTTTTCAAAGGGAGTATTTTCTTACAGGCAAGTGGAAGGGCATCTTTTAACTAGAGTGGCCAGATCAAGGCCAGAGCTCCAACCTACCGATTACCCGCTTTCCAATGCCTGGACAAAGGAATAAAACTCCCTTACTGCTCCCTAACTTCCTAGCTAAGGCTGAAACCAGAAACATTTCAACCATATTCTGCTGTATGTATTCTCTCTTTACCTGTACTACAAGACACTAGAGCAAGGAGGCTACCACGGGGCCAGTGAAATGGTTCAGCACACAGGTCTTAACATCTGGCTTTAATCCCCTGAACCTGAAGGGGAGTGATTGGTCTTGGTCTAGGCCTTTTTTTTTAAAAAAAAATTTATTTATTTATCTATCTATTTATTTATTTATTTATTTATTTATTTATTTATTTATTTATTTATTATGTATACAATATTCTGTCTGTGCGTATGTCCGCAGGCCAGAAGAGGGCACCAGACCTCATTACAGATGGTTGTGAGCCACCACGTGGTTGTCGGGAACTGAATCCAGGACCTTTGGAAGAGCAGGCAAAGCTCTCAACCACTGAGCCATCTCTCCAGCCCGGTCTAGGCCTTTGTTTGTTTGTTTGAGACATGATCTCCCTGTGTATCTCTGGCTGTCCTGGGAATCAGTCTGTAGACTAGGCTAGTCTCAAACGCATAGAGATCCTTCTGCCTCTGCCTCTGCCTCTGCCTCTGCCTCTGCCTCTGCCTCTGCCTCTGCCTCTGCCTCTGCCTCTGTCTCTGCCTCCCGAGGAATTAAAGGCATGCACCACCACTGCTCAGCTTGGTCTACACCTTTTATTTTTAAAGAACCATATTTATTTACTTTTATCTGTGCTCATTTGTATAGGCACTCATGCCACTACTTATGTGTGGAGGTTAGAGGTAGCAAGAAGTTCAAGAAGTTCATAGACAAGAGAAAGGGACTTGATAAGTCTTTCCTTTATTTCTCTCTACCTAGAACTTTAAACTCAAGGGACTAGGTGTGGTCAAGGATACAGCTCCCAAGAAGCAACTAGAGAAGAGGTTGGGGGAGCGAGTGCAAGCAGAGAATCAAGATTTGGATTGAAAGAAACACCAGAGCTGGGTGTAGTCGTGACATACCCATAAGCTCAGCACTCTGGCGGTCCAGGCACAAAGATCTATGGGGACACATAGCAAAATCAGACCGGATCAAAAAGTTGGCAGGTGATCAGAGTATGGGAAGGCTTCTGGAAGGAAGAGAAACTGGAACACTGACTTGGAGAATTTAGGTATGGAGAGTGCTGGGGGAGGGCACAGCAGGCTATTAGAACATCAGGAATCCACACATGTGTACGTGTGTGTGTGTGGGGGGGGGGGATTTGGAGATTTGGAGATATTGGCACAAAAACAAACAGATACCCAGATAAGACAATGAGAGTTGCAAAGGACAAGACGACCAGCCAGAAGCCAGTTAGCCTCAAAGGAAGAAAACAAGTTCCAAGGTCACTGTAGAGTTATAAAACAGGCTCTACTGATAGGGGCATGGGAAAAGAAATTCTGTATCCCTTTTGAGAAGTACATGGCTGTGCCTAACCATCTTCTATTCCTCACCAGGATGAGTTGATTTGGGAGTATTTTCATAGAGAAAAAAAATCAGGGGATGGGGAGATGACTCAGTGGTTAAGAGTACTGATTGCTTTCAATTCTCAGTAGCCACATGACAGCTCACAACTGTCTGTAATTCCAGTTCCAGGGGACCTAATACCCTCATATAGACACACACACACACAAGGCAAAACACCAGTGAACATAAAATAAAAATAAATAATTAAAAAAAATCAGTGTAAGTATTTGACAATCACGTTGCGAACATGCAGATCACTGTGTGTATGTGTGTGTGTGTGTGTGTGTGTGTGTATGCATACCAAACTTCCAAGGGCATGCACAAAATATATCTTATGCTGCAAAATGAAAGAAGAGAAGGTGGTAGGCTCATTCGCATATCTTTGGAAGCTTCAGGATATAGGGAGAAGGTCATTGGACTTGGATTTGAATCCCAACTCTTCTATTGCCTTATCTGGACAACCCAAGGCAAATCCCTTCGCTTCTCTGGACCCCCTTTCTCAAATGACCCACCTCCATCATTTCCCCTTTTTCTGTTTAAACAAAAAAAAAAAAAAGAAGGCTTGTTTAACACCTCTGAAAATGGGCACAATAACAGTACCTATTTGCCAGGCAGCAGTGGCTCACACCTTTGATCACAGTGATCAGGAGGCAGAGGCAGGCAAAGCTCTGAGTTAGAGGCCAGCATGGTCTACAGAGCAAGTTCCAGGACAGCCAGGGCTATATGAAGAAATCCTGTTGAGAAAAAAAACAAAGACTAACCACCTATTCTACATAGTTGTTGGGACTGTGACGTAAGGTGACTTGTGACGCACCTGAAGTATGAAAGCATGGAGAACTTCTTTGTTTCTAGGTGATGAACTTGGAACTTGCTATGTAGATCAGGTTGACCCTGAACTCACAGAGATCTGCCTGCCACTGCCTCTTGAGTGCTGGGATTAAAGGTGTGTGCCACCGTGCCTGGCACCACATGACCAACTTTCTGGTGCCATCATCCCATGTCACCCCTAGGAGCCTGTCTTGTAAACCTTGACACCCTCTGATTTCCATCAAGTTGTGACTTCCTCTTTCTTTTGCTTTTGTTTTTTTTTTTTTTTTTTTTTGAGACAGGGTTTCTCTGTGTAACAGCCCTGGCTGTCCCAACTCTCACTACATAGAACAAGCTGGCCCAGAACTCACAGAGATCCATCTACCTCTGCCTCCTGAGTGCTGGGATTAAAGTCCTGTGGTACCGTATCCTCTGAAATGCTTCTTGTCCTCAAGAAGGTTACATGAAAAAAGTTATGCCAGATAGTTGGCAAGGAGGTCCTCGGTGTGTGTGTGGGGGGGGGGTACCATGTTATAAATGACTAGGGAGTGAAAAGCTGAACTCACCTGGGGGCCTGTGGGCAGCTTAGGTGGCCCTTTAAGGCAGGCAGAGAACAAGGTGGAGGGGCTAATTTGGGTGGTCCAAATAGGCAACACAGTTGCCAACAGTTGAGGCTCTGGAACAGAATTTGGGCTTGGAGAAGTGCAACTGAAGTGTTGAAGGAAGAGGGAGAACACATAAACCCCTTAATCCCCATGGAGAGCTTACTCGGGTGAATTCACGGTCTTTGCTTGTTATTCGCGGAGCCAGGTCTCCAGCATGCACGCCTGTAATTTTAGCCCGGGGAAAACTGAGGTGGGAGGATCTCGGAGACTGAGAGCAGCCCCGGACTACAGAGGGAGACAATCTGAGAAAAAGCAAAAGCGAAAGTGTGGAGCCAGGAGGGAGCCTGACTCAAGGCTTAGGTGGAAGGGGAGAATGGAGAATGGAGTTTGAGAGCTAATCCCACTGCCAGTGTGGAGGCACTCCAGTTGTGGAGCCAGGGAGAAGGTCTGTGAGTGTCAACGAGAGTCTGTCTACTCAGGACTCCGAATTCAAGGCGCAATTTACAAAGAAGCAACTGAAGATTCTGAAGCTGAAGATGTTTCCTCAGTGGACAGGGTGCTTCCCTAACCTGTACCCAGCCCTGGGTTCTTAGCTCTGGCACCTCCTAAACCAGGTATGGTAGCATACAAACTTGTAGTCCCAGCACTGGGGAGGTGGAGGCAGAAGGACCAAATGACAAGGATTTCCTCAGCTACCTACTGAATTCAGAATGCAGGACCATCCTGGGCTACTTGAGACCTTGTCACAAAACTGGGGGCTAGAGATAGCTTAGTGATTATGAGCACTTGCTGCCCTTTCAGAGGACCTGGGTTTCGTTCCCTAGGTACCCACATGGAGGCTCACAACCATCTGGTCCACACACATGCAGTACACATATAGACATACAGTGACACATTTATACACATGAAATAAAAGAAACAAATCTGCCGGGCGGTGGTGGCACGTGCCTTTAATCCCAGCACTTGGGAGGCAGAGGCACGCGGATCTCTGTGAGTTCGAGACCAGCCTGGTCTACAAGAGCTAGTTCCAGGACAGGCTCCAAAGCTACAGAGAAACCCTGTCTCGAAAAACCTAAAAAAAGAAAAAGAAAGAAAGAAAGAAAGAAAGAAAACAAATCTTTTTTTAAAAAAAAGAAAAAAGTTAAAACCAAAAAACAGAACTGGGCTGGCACGAAGAATCGGCAAATAAAGGTGCTTGCTACCAAGCCTGACAACCTGAGTTTGATCCTCAGAACATATATGGTGGAAGGAGAGAACCTCCTCCTGCAAGTTGCTCTCTGCTCTCCAGGGCATGCTCCTCCATCCAATAAATAAATAAAAACTACCAAACTCCCCAAACTGATAAAATTTTAACAATGACAAAAAACAAACAACCACTAGATAAACTACTAAAAATTATGGGTCTCTTCCACAAATCCTCTCAAATTTATTGTAATTTCTTTATGGATACTTCCAGAGACGTCATTGCTATTGTTTTTTTTAAATAATTCATTTACTTTTATTTCACTTGCATTCATTTGTGTTTTGCCTATATGAATGTTTGTGTGAAAGTGTTGGATTCCCTGAAACTGGAGTTACAGGCAGTTACAAGCTGCCATATGGGTGCTGGGAATTGAATCCTGGGCCCCAGGAAGAATAGCCAGTGCTTTTATCTGCTGAGCCAGCTCTCCAGTCCTCCTCCTTCAGCCTCCCAAGTGCTGGGATTCTAGGCTTGAACCACTAGACAGGATGTTTTTTTCAAGCAAAAAATAGTTGCTAACATAGAACTACAAGACCCAGCAAGGGAAAAGGGAAAGGTAGGGCCCAACCAGCTTAACTTACTTCTTTCTTTCTTTCTTTCTTTCTTTCTTTCTTTCTTTCTTTCTTTCTTTCTCTCTCTCTTCTTCTTCTTCTTCTTCTTCTTCTTCTTCTTCTTCTTCTTCTTCTTTTTGTTTTTGTTTTTCAAGACGGAGTTTCTGTTTCTCTGTTTAATAGCTCTGGCTGTCCTGGAACTCGCTCTGTAGACCAGGCAGGCATCAAACTCACAAAGATCTGCCTTCCTCTGCTTCCTGAGTGCTGGGATTAAAGGTGTGCACCACGATGACCCAGCCAATTTAACTTCTTAATCACACAGAAGAAATCCCCAGATCTCATAGAATAGAAAAAGAAGGGAAAAAGCAATGTGAATGTCCATGCAAGAAGAACACGGGGCTGATAAGATAGATGGCTCAGTGGACAAAGGTGCCATGCCTGATGACCCAAGTTGAATCCTCAGAACGCTCAAGGTGGAAGGGAAGAATTGACTCAAATTGTCTTCTGACCTCCACACAATATGCTGTGACATGTGCGCTCACACACATACTTTTGCCGGGGGCTGTGGGTCACAACCTTAATCCCGGCTCTCAGGAGGCAGAGGCAGGTGGATCTCTGTGAGTTTGAGACCAGCCTGGTCTACAGACCGGGTTCCAGGACAACCAAAGCTACACAGAGAAACCTTGTCTTGAAAACAAACAAAGAAACTCCAACAGGGTTGGCTAATTATGAAAGCAACTCTATGTGGCTGAGAACAAGTCTTTTTGGCAGGTGAGCAGGAAGAGAGTGAACTTCAAAGGAAAGGGGTACTGGTGAAACAGCTCTTTGGGTAAAAGTCCTGGCTTCCAAACCCTCTGACCCAACTTTAATCCCTAAGACCCACACAGTGGAAAGAGAGAACCGACTGCTGCAACTTGTCTTCTTCATGATACTTGTGCACCCTGCACACCTAAATAAATAAGTGCAGGGCCAGGCTTGATGGCATTTGCCTTTTATTCCAGAACTTTGGAGGCAGAGGTGGAGGAGTCTTTTGTTTGTTGGTTGGTTGGTTTTTCGAGAAAGGGTTTCTCTGTAGCTTTGGAGCTTGTCCTGGCACTTGCTGTGTAGACCAGACTGGCCTCGAACTCAGAGATCCACCTGCCTCTGCCTCCCAAATGCTGGAATTAAAGGCGTGCGCCACCACCACCCGGCGGCTGAGGAGTCTTTTGAGACTAGTCTGGTCAACACAGTGAGTCCCGGACAGCCAGGGCTACATGGTGAGATGTTGTCTTTTTTTTAAGTAGTATTTTTATAAAGGAAAACAGGTGGGACAGGACAGCAAAGATCAGTAACTTCTTTGCTATATGTTCTGGGAGGTCTTGCGCACCTCTGTCCTTTCCTTCTATACTCTGGACTCTGTCAATACAGTGAGCACCATGTGTCTCCACATACCATAGAATAAGGTAACTAAGAACAGTCTACAATACTCTGAGGATGGGCCTGCCTGCCTACAGAAGGAGCCCAAGGATGCCTCTAAGATGATCTTCATCCAGAGGGTCAGTTTACCCCAAGTTTCTTTGGCAAGTGCTGGAGAGAGGACCCCAGAATTTAACAACCTTTGGGTCCTCAAGAGCTAGAGTGAATTCCAGGTTAGAGGAATGATCTTCCTAAGAAGTTACAACCAGGGTGTGATGGCGAATATCTTTAAATTGCAGCACTCGGGAGGCAGAGGCAGGTGGATCTCCGTGAGTTTGAGGCCAGCCTGCTCAACATAACAAGTTCCAGGCCAATTAGGGCTGTGTAATGAGACTCTGAATCAAAGAAAGGAAGTTAAAACCAGGTAGGCTGGGTGATACAGACCTAAAACATTAGCATTTGTTAGGTGGAAGAAGGAAGATCAGGAGTTCAAGGCTATCCTCAGCTATATAGTGAGCTTGAGGACACTCTGACTATACAAGATACTACTCAAAACTAAAAGCAAAACTCCCAAGCCAACAATGCAAACATGTTAGAATCAACCAAAAGCATGCTTGCCCTTGCCAGATATATGGTGAGGTCTGGGGACCTGGAGATGAGAGACGCATCCCTACAGACAAAAGAAAAGAATCAATTAATTCTTTCTCATTTTTACAACATGCTCACCGTCTGCAAGTTACCTCACGTTATCAGGTGGAGCCAAAAAGGCATGCAATGCCAATGATATGGCAGGCCCAGTATCTACAGCCTTATTGGTGTCATCTCAGTTCAGCCTCTAACAATCCTGTAAGATGGGTACCATTTTTATGCCCATTTTACAGATGGGGAACAGAGGCTCAGGAAATAAAGCAACTCATGGAAGACAGTGCTATGAACTGTTTGAGGTTGGGATTCAAATTCAGGTCTTCTTGGCTCTAAGCCCCACATGCTAAGTGTTTGGACTGTCCACTATACAGCCTCCAGCATGCTTTACTGCCTTGTTCCTCACTACTCTATGGCTTCTCCCAATTAGTAGATTAGTCATGTGTTGACACTTCTAGTCTCAGTCTAATGGCTTGTTTATTTAACTGATGGATGCTGCTCCCCATTTGAGGCCATTAGCATTTAAACAAAACAAAACAAAACTGCTGAGCCTGGCAAAGTGACACCGTGTTTACTGTTTTTTCCCTAGTGTTAAAAGTGAACATTTTCCAAATATGTATTTTGATGTGCTAACTGTCCCTAAAGAGAACTTCAGAGCAGCTCAGTAATCTCACGCAGCTCCAGTCCCACTCCCCT
Source organism: Alexandromys fortis (assembly GCF_014885135.2). Classification (NCBI taxonomy): domain Eukaryota; kingdom Metazoa; phylum Chordata; class Mammalia; order Rodentia; family Cricetidae; genus Alexandromys; species Alexandromys fortis. The sequence goes on from NW_026068104.1 coordinate 392,450, forward strand.
TAATCTCTGGTGAGGGGGATAAAAATCTTGACTAGCATGGAGGAAAGGGGATGGTGACAGTCTCAAGCTGATGAATAATCAGGGGGCAGAGGAACTGGGCTGGGCCTTGGGGATAAGCCTTGCAATATCCCCTCTCCAGCTTGAAGAGGGAATTTGGTATTTCTTGCCTGGACAATGAGAACATCTGTGCCAAGGCAGAGGAGGAGGCCCGGGCGATCCGAGGCATCTCTGCCGGAGTCTCTTGACACTGTCTGATTGTTACTGTTTCAGTTTCTGCTTGGATCACTGACCGCGTCCATTTAGAGCAGGCTGGTTTGGGTGAAGACAGTGTAGGGCTGAGGACGCACAGAGAACACAAACCCACTGGGGGTGGGGTGGGGTTATGAGGTGGGCAGAGAGTTTCACTAACCCAGAGTGACCAGGTTACAAATGAGCTGCTGCAAAGCACAGAGTGAATACATCCAGAAATGGGAGGGAGCAGTCTTTTCATTGCCCCCCAACCCCCCTCCGCAGTAATTGGTGTTGAAGGCGTCCAGTCTGTTTGCAGCCGCCTTCTTCTCCTGACAGGTTGGGGTTCAGCACGACCTTGGGACAAGCAGATGGAGAGTTACGGGTTTGTCCCTTATATGGGACAGTTTGTTTCACAGTGAGAAAACCCTGACTACCTACTTTTTTTCCGTTTCATTTGTAAACTTGGAACTGATGATTTTAAGTCTTCTTGCAAAGCACTCCCAGTAGTGGATGGTTCTAGCACCCATTGTGTTCAGTCAGCGACTGGAGCTATACCTGGCCCCACCGACTCTGCTTTGGATTGCAGATGAGCTAAAGCAGCTTCCTTAGTTGGCCATGACTCAGGTGCATTCACAGTTCTGGGGACTCAGAGGTAGGCATTTGCCTCCTGCATAATTACGTTCATCAGTTTCAAAAACCACTGGCTGCCCTTTCAAAAACCGTTCAGGCACCATGCTGTGCCTGGCACAAGTTAGTAATCCCGATCTGGTCCTGGCCCTGGCCAGTGTACAACCTTAAGTCACAAAAGGCGGGCAGTTAACAAACACATCCAGTTATCTGCCAATCACAAGAGATCTATTGAGCGAGCTAGGGTAAGGAACAGGGACCTTCTTCAAAGAGCTTCCAGTCTGGTGAGTAAATAAGGTCTTGGCTGCAGAGGATCGGGCAAGAGATACCGTCAACGTGGGCATTATGGAACAGACATGTTTTTAAGTAGTTATTGGCCTGTGATTGGGTTTTCTACTTAGGATACATCCCTCACCTGAGATGAAAGAGTTTAGTTCCAAGCCCTCCACCTGCCGACAGTTGATACAAATCCCAGAGGCATGGTCCCTCTGAAGGGCCAGAACCCGAGGCAGGGAGCTACCCACTTCCTCAAGCACTAGGCTGGGATGTGAATTCTCCATCTCCCTGGGTCGTCAGGGCTCTCACTGACGGGGCCAAATTGTCCATAACTAATAACTAAGGCTCCTAATGCTGGAGGGGGGTGTTGGGGAACGTCGTCCCAACCTCGGCCGGCTGAGCGCGAGTACTCAGGTGGTAGTTGCATACTGAAGGCACAGGTTTGGGGCGGAAGGCGGGAGGAGGCTCTAGGTAAAGACATCACTGGCATTCTGGTCGCAGTGTCACCCCTGGGCGCTCAGGGCAGGCCAGAGGAACAGCGCTCAGCCGATCCCTAAACACTTCCGACGGGCACCAGGTCCCGGGCGGGTTCCGAGGGCCGGGCTAAGTAGAGGCGGCCGGGCCCGCCCAGTTTGGGTTCCCGCTCTTGGGTTGTGGGTCTGCTCGTGAGGTGCCCGCGCAGGGCCGGGCTTCCCCGAGGGCGGGTTGCATGGTGCCCGGGGCAGAACGGCTTTGGGGCCTGGGCGAGGTAGCGAGGCAGGGCGGAGGGAGTAGTGCATGCGTGGGGAGAGCACGCGGGAGCTCGAGTCGCTGGCCCGGGAAGGGTGGGTCTGGGTTCCGCGGCGACTGTGGCGGGAGGAGCGAACCAGGGAACTAGGGAGGTGGGCCCGGCTGGAGGGCCTGAGCCACCGGGGGTGGGGGGGAGTGGGGGGGGGCGGAGCGCTGAGGGCGGAGATGGGGCCGCGGGAGGGAGGGGGCCGGCGGGGCGCGGCCAAGGGGCGGGGCGCCGGGACCTGGGGAAGATAAGAGCTTGCTCGTGGGGAGCGAAGGCGGGGGACTTAGAGACCAAAGAGGAGACAAAAGGACCGGGTGTGTGGGAGGGGCATAGACAAGCGGGGCTAGGGGAGGGGTGTCGGGGGACGCCTAACAGGGAGGGGTGTGGGGGGGGGTGGCTTGGGAGGAGCTTAGAGTGGGACGTGAAGGGACAACATAAGAGAGTGCGGGGGTACAGGGAAGGGGGGCAGGAGTGCTCCACCACGCTGGCCACGAAGGGGAGGGGACGCCGCGAAGTGGAGGCCGCTGGGAGGAATGGCCACACACAGGGAGGGAGGTCCTGGGGATGGATGGACAGTCCGCTAGAAAGAGAGACCGGGAGGCGAAGGGTGCACAGACTCTGGGAGAAAAGAACCTTTCGAGAACCCAAGGGTGGAGGCGGATGGGCGTGTATGGAGCGCAGAGGGCTGGGATTGAATGCTGCCCTTTGGGATGACCAAAAGACCAGTGGGGGCTGCAACAGACGGGACGGGGCTATCAAGGCAGTGCGAAAACTGCTCAGGGGAAAGTGGAACCTAGGAGGACTGCTATACGGTGGCGGGGGTGGCTTCGGGCTCGGCAGGAAGGCGCCACCACCGCCTTCTGCCCGTCCCCAGTGTGCCCCGCCCCGTCCGGGGGCCCTAAGGGCAGCGGCCTGGCCGTGGGGGAGCCGAGCCAGGGCGGTACCATTAGGAACGGAGAGGGAGGGTTGGGGGGAAGGGAGGAGCCAGGGGTCAGAACCCTGTTGGGGGCGGGAGGGGGGGCGCCACACCCTGGGAAAAAGGCTTGGGCACATCCAGAACCGACCAATCAGCAAGCAAAGCCGGGGTGGCGTCAAGGGGCAGCTTCGACCAATGAAAAGGAAGAACACTTCGGAGGTTCGGAGGAAGAAAAGGAAAAAAAAAAGCCCCATGAAACAACAATTGAATCCGTTTGGGGGCTTGGAAGACGGGGAGTGGGTGTCGTTTATGTCATGTACCCGTTTCTGCCCGCTCCTTTGAAGGATGGGTGGCTTACATCACTCTACTGCTTTGCAGCGCAAACAGCGCTCAGGAGGGTCCCGAGAAAGTAGACCAGGAATTGGCCACTTTTTGGTGGCGCTTCGATTTGGGGAGTGGGTTGCACAGAGGTGGCAGCTTTGTGCGTAAGAGTGAAAGAATGTTGAGGTATCTTAAATGGAGGCAGGAGAAGGTGGAAGTTTTCCATTCTCCTGCACTGGCTACTAATTTAAGTGTCAACTAGCGGAGCCGATTATGGACAATCTCAAGCCCGTGCATAACTTTAAAAAATGCCCTTTGGGCAGAGAACACTACTCATTATATTAATTTCCCGTGACAGCTAGTCCCAGGTACTTCCTGAGGACTGCTGGTAAGAACCAACCCACACAGTTACCACTCAGAATTTCAGAAAAAAAAAAGCTGATTTTTATTAATTTACTGTGTAACACAGGACTTACCTTCTACACTGAGATCTTTTGCCTGTAAAAACCAAGGTATTTGGGGTCTAAAACGCCCAGTGTTTGCGGTCTAAACATTTCAGAACTGCTTTGGAGTAGCACACTTGTCAAAGAGGCCCAGATGGAGAGGAGGGGTTGTAAAAAAAAAAAAAAAAAAAAAAAAAAAAAAAAAAAAAAAAAAAAAAAAACCAAAAAAACCCCACGGTAGCAATAGGTCCAGTGATTATAAATGTTCAAAGCTGAAACTATGTAAAATTGTGTACTTCTGTGTTTTTCTCAGAAAGGTTCCTAACTATCAGCATATTCTTAGCGTTTATGTCCTGTGTTACAAACTTATTATAAGGTTATGAGGGATGAGCCTCCGTGGGAGTGTGGTCCAGAACCTTTGTCATGCTAAGCACTTGCTCTACCACTGAGCTACACCTCCAGCTTTCCAGGTACTGTGATACAAAATGAGGCAAAAGTCAATGTTAACTACCATATGGCTAAATACTACTTGAATCAATGGTGAGGGCCTGGCTGGGTGAGTTAGAAAGGAAACATGTTTATTTCTGAAATTGCGTGTGTGCCTCTAACGTGAGGCTAAAGCTTCACTGTCTTGGTATGCAGGCATGCAAAAATGATTCTGATCTTCCACCTCTGGAGTGTCAGGGATTGCACTACAGCTCTAGAACACCTCCGTGGCCCCACTTTCAGGGGTTACTGGGAGAATCAAACCTGGGCCTTCTAGGTATGTAGGCTGGCACACTCGTGTTGTCTGACAAACTTTTCCTGGGGAGACTCAACACACGTCTACTCACCCCAGATAGGGAGCCCATGACAGACCAAAGGGGACACCACCTAAAGTTCAACTTGGTGAAAACCAGTAAGTTTTACTGGGGGTACTTACAGGATTATGGGTCGGGGGTCACTTGTAGGAGGGAAATGATTCAGCTGCATCGTCCAAGTCCACCCTGGCATGGGAACCTGAAGCACACTGCACAGCCTGCAGGCTGGAGAGTGTCCTTTCTGGGTGCCTCAGTTGCTCTAGACCTCTTCCAGATCTATTTAAGAGTCTGGAAATGGCAGCTTGGCTCTTTCCATCTGAGAGGGACTCCTAACTTTTATTACTTAGGCTGGCAGGAAGGGGGCTGAGTGAAATCTGGCCAGCTGCAGGGAGTTCCATAAGCTATTCTGAGTTGTTACCTTAATGCTTAAAGAGCTTCCTGCAGGATAGGGTGTTTATTTCTTGGAAGAAACAAAACTCCCCGCCACATCTCCCAAAAGTGATTCTCTACACAGCAACCTGAATGAGCAGGGAAGCTCGCAGATGCAAAAAGATTAAGTTTCAACTCCTGGGGTTAGGCCCCACTTCAGCTTGGTTCCATGACCAGCCAAGGGCAGGATTCAGCTGTGGCTTGTACATGCTGCTTCTAGATCCAGAGGTTAAACCACACAGTGCTTTATCAATCCCTCGTTATAAATTGGTATTCACAGTAGATCATGACTAATGGGTGATATGCATGAAACCAGTGATGTGGATAAGTTTCCTTCATTTTCATGACCAGCTACAAGTCTTGGTAAGGAAAGAAGGTGAAATTCCCCTTAGAAAGTGTTAAATAGAGAAGTACAAAGGCGGGGCATCCAAAGTGTCTAATTCAACAGGGAGATAATACAGACGGAGTCGAGTTATAAAGGTAAAAATGCCTTTATTTCTAAGATATGGCTTAACTACACACAGTGTATTAATTAAGCCAGTTTTGGAATTCATTTTGCAGCATAGGACAAGTAGAGGAATGGTCAGGACACTCCTCTGACAATTCAATCTATTGAGCTCTTTTCTTCAGCTGTTTCTGATGTTTGGAGCGTCGTTTTGGATTGCTCTGCATGACAGACAGGTCAGACCATGGGGAAGATTGGTAACCCACATCCTCTGCTTTTATGGGCTCGATAATATGGCCTGCTTTGGTGACAACCTTGGGAGCAGTCAGCTTTTGGAAAGCTCTCTGCGTGTTCCACGTGGATCCTATAGGATTCTGGATGGTCCTTTCAAATTGCTGATGGTGGGTGAATGGATACGGGAGCACTCGCACCTGGAAGGGAAAGAAGAGGGATTTGGCATGAGGCCTAAGGTGCAGTTGTTTAAAGGGAGCCTAGAGAAGGCATAATGGCTCATGCTTGTAATCTCAGCGTTTGCAAGGCTGAGACGGGAGGGTCACAGGTTCAAGGTCAGCCCGGTCCATAGTTCAGTTCTACGTGACAATCACAAGGGAGGTAAGCTTGAGAGGCCAAAGCACCCCAGTAGTCCCATATAATCTTAGGACTGCTAATCTGTTTGAAGTGATTTGGTACCCATCATCTCAGGCTTTGCCAATGGTTTTAGGACTGAAAACCCAGAAGACCACTCCTGCCTGGCTACAGTAATTCCAAGGCTGCTAACCAGTGCGTACTCATACAACACTGTCACTTCAAGGAGCCCAGGAGCCTCATGGATTCTGACCCTTCTATTCTCCTCCTGCTCTCTATCCCCCCCCTTTTTTTTCATAACAGAGTCTCACTAATGTAGCCCTGACTGGCCTGAAACTTGCTATGCAGACCAGGCTATCCTGAACTTCACAGAGATCTACCTTCCTTTCCTCTTTATGATTGATGTTTTAAGGGAACCAAAGATATGCTTCTGAATCCTGAATGCCTCCAGGTTCTTGAGCTCAGCTTTATTTTCTTAAGGCAGAGGATGTAGAGCTGGTTGGCCCTACTTGATAGCACCAGCCATCTCCCTTGGCGTCATCATATGTCTAGACAGGGGAAGTGATTTTCCCAAGTAAAATAAGCAAATGCGAGAACAGAACCCTTGGGTTCCTGGTCCTTGCCCTGTACTCTTCTCCACTCCAGAGTCAGTACTGAAAGAAAAGGCTTCCTTTGCCTTTCGGCTACGGAAATGTCTCGTTTGGGTTAATGTTCTTCTATCTGTGTATGCTACTAAGGGTATGAAAACATAAAGTCAGTTTCAGGAGTCCTCTCCTGTTTTGACACACTTTGTTCTATCGCTCCTATGGTGTCTAGCTGATTCAGTGGTTTTCAACCTCTGGGTCGCAACCCCTTTCAGGGTCAAATGACCCTCTCGTAGGTTTTCTCATATCAGATATTTTTATAACAGTAGCAAATGATAGTTATGAACTTGCCATGAAAATTATGGTTGGGGGCACCCCAACATGAGGAACTATATTAAAGGGTCACAGCAGTAGGAAGAGAGCGAATCCCTGAACTAGTTAAAAAGAAGAGGCAGTTGGTTGTGTTCGTACAGCACACACAAAGTCCTAGGTCCAATCCCCAGGGATCACAAACTAGATGTGGTGGCATATATCTATAATTCAAGCACTTGGGAGGAGGTGGCAGGAAGAACAGATGTTCAAGGCCACGCTCAGGAACATAGTGAATTCAAAGTCAGACTAAGCTATACATGAGATCCTGTCTAAAAATAAAGGCAAAGCAAAAGTCAAAAAAGATTCCTGGAAAATCACTTCATAATTTGCTGTGACAATAGTAAATAAACACGGGAAGGAAAGGCCATCCTTTCCGAGAAGCACACTCTTAGCTGTCATCTGTAATTTTGGCCCATTGGAGCCTTCTCCTCCTACAATGTGGGCCCCCGTAAATTAGAATCAGGTTGTCAGGCTTGGCAACAAATGCTTTTACCCAGTGAACCACCTCACCGGTCCTATCAGGGTGTTCCTTCCCTCTCCTTCTATATCCAGTTGTTTAGTTATTATAGTTTCAGCTGGAATTATATTGGCAACAGTTTCTGCAGTGATTGGCTTAGAAACTGAGATCACACAGAATGACTAAACCGTTTTTGAGAGAGGGCCTCGTATCCCAGGCTGCTCACCAATTCACTGGGTAGCTAAGGACGACCTTGAACTTTTGATCTTCCCGTCTCCACCTCCAGAGTGCTAAGATTAGAGATTAAAGGTATGCTTTCTGTCTAGCTCCACTGTTACAATGCTAGTAACAGAACCCACAGCCTTGTTCATGCTAGGCAAGCAGTCTAGCTTATTAGCGTATGATTCAGCTGAAAATTTCCTCACTTTTGTGGACAGATAATTAATGGTTCATCGCCACTTTTCTTGACACATGACTCAAACATTCTGGTCTCCAAGTGTTACCTTGACTACAAATCCAAGCGTAGAGCAGAATGGTAAATTTTTAGTTTAGCAAACCTCATTTAGAGCAGAATGATCCAGAGTACAAGTTTCACTGCGACTTGGTGGCTCAGTTACTGCTTGCAAAGAATCTCTTTTCAGCCTAAACCTTGCCAGTAGCCAGAACAGCACAGCCTGTCTGGCTTTACTGCTCTCACAACCAGTCAGTGGAAAAGACAAATTTGATCTGTTGGTCACCATCACACCAGGTATGGTGGCACAGGCTTTAACAGGTGCTGAGGTTAGGGATTAGAGGTGTGGGTCGTGTCCAGCATGGAGCAATTGGAGTTGAAGGCCAGTCTGGGGTAAGTCTCAAAACAATGCAAAAGTCAAGAAACCCCAAATGAAAACATCATGATCCCTCTCCCCACCAAAAAGAGTTCTCTCAAGCAAGAGAAGCAGGTAGTGGAGATCAGTCACCTAGAGAGTGCTCGGAACCTCACCTGGTGAGCCGCAGCGTGGATGTTGCGTTTCTCATTGATAATCACATTGGGCAAATTCCTGTCTTTTCTCGGTGGACCTTCAGGAGCTTTAATAAGAAACCTGGAAAGCCATAGTCAAAGGAGTATTCAGGATTTAGTCAAAAGTGCGGGGAACACACTTCAGGGTGGGCTGGGGAAACCGTGCTCTTTTGACAGGCTTTTCCCTCCGCTTACCGGCGTCTTTTTTTGGCACTGGGCTTCAGGTCCATCCCGCCCCACTCTCCCCAGCCAGGCAAGGTCAGGTCCAAGTCCTTTGGCTTATTGGCCTGGATAGTTTCCCTCTTCTCTTTTAGAAACTCCTTGATGACATCATCTCCGGCAAAAGCTTCCTTTATCATTTGCTTTTGGTCTCTCTCCACTTCATCTTCCTGGGAAGAAATAAGAGCAAGAACTGAAACTTGTCTTGCAAGTGCTTCACAAGGAGACCGAATCCTGGGTTGTGACATCTTAGCGCCCCCTAGGGGGAAGTGCTGAAAGAATGATCGATTCGCAATAGGAACCAATCAGGCAATCATGCTCCAATTTCTTTCTCTCTAGGGCGACACAATTTAAACCCTTCAATAAGGAAGTTTTAGGGTGGGAGAAAAGATGGCCAGGGTCAAAACAGAATCTCCAAGTGTGGCCGGAATGTGAGCTCCAGCAGCTTTATATCCCAGGAAAAGCAGATAGGTCTTGCTAGTTTTAATTACTTAAATTTGGGGTTGGGGCTGAGGGCAAACCACTGGTGGTCGGAAGTGTGGGGAACTTTAGCGGTAACTCAGAACTGAACTTTGAGTTCTCGTGCCTGAGATCTAGCCAGAGTTTTCAGTAACTAACTCCTCCATTGAGACCTGGTCGACAGTCACCCCAGAGAGCTTTAGTGGCCCAGAATTTAGGCTGCTTGTGTGGCTCAGCTGTGTGCATATATCTGCATCTGTTAAACTGACACTTGAGGCCCACCAGGCACCATGGTAATCTGGAATTCTTAACTCCTGAACCGTCTTCCCAGCAATACCAACTTTCACGGACTGGATGTGTAAGAAGGACTCGTTCTGTTCCAGCTCTGGCCCCTACAAGCCCAAGACCCTGGCTCTACTCACCTGCTCCTCTACTGTTGTGGGAACAGCCACTGATGTCACAGAAGGAGTTCTTGTAGTCAGGAGTTTCTGTAGACTGATCATTTGCTCCTTCTTCTTCCCCTTCAATTCTTCTTGTGGCTTCCTCCTTACCTGCTCCCCTTTTACTGCAGCTCCAGGGAGCTCCTTATTAGGAAGATAGTCCTCTTTACCTAGCTCTTCTAGTTCCTCCAGAGTTTGTACTCTCTCTGGCCTCTGCAGCAACAGAGGCTCCTCTTCCTCTGGGGCAGGTTCCTCTTCCTGGACCAGGAGAACTGTCTTTGCTGGACTCTCTTTTGGCTTCTTGGACAGACGATTGTCCTTACTGAGTTTCTGAGACAGTGCCTTCAGTTCAGATAATACCTCCTTGGTTGCAGAATCTGGAGGGAAAAAAAATAAAGCTGTCAGAAGTTTGGAAGTTTCCCAGTTAAGGAGTATTTGCCAAGCAACTACTGAGTGCCAAGAAGCATGAAATACACTTTAATAAGGACAAACAGGGTCCTATTTCCCAGGTGACTGCTAATGTCTGGGACTGGGGCTTAACTTCCCTGCACAGTCAACTCTACTTGGAAAGATCACTCAGAATTCTTTTTAGTTGTTTTTAAAGTGTGGTACTGGAGCTCAAACCCGAAGCCTGGCATTGCTTTTAAATACTGTCATAGGTTAGGGGTGTGGCTCAGTTGGTAGAACAATTGCCGAATAAGCATGAGGCTCCAGGTTCAGTTTCTAGCACTGTATAAAACTAGTCACTGAGGCACACATTTGTGGTCCCAGTACTCAGTAGGCGGAGGCAAGGGCGTCAGAAGTTCAAGGTCATCCTTGACACGTAGTAAGTTTAAGGCCAGCATGGGATATATGAAATCGTATTTAAGAAAAAATTCAAGCAGCCTCTGGGGCAAGAATATTATTTATAGAAAATCTCATCATGGAACTGAGGAGAGCTGGGCAGTGGTGGCACGTGCTTTTGATCCCAGCACTTAGGAGGCAGAGGAGTACAGATTTCTGAATTCAAGGCCAGCCTGATCTACAAATTGAGTTCCAGGACAGCCAGGGCATCACAGAGAAGCATCTTGAAAAACAAACAAACAAAAAAATAAGAAACCCATTCCCAGCACTACAATAAATAAACAAATTTACCATGTAGCCTGCAGAACTATTCATTCTGGGGAAGTGTCACTCAAATACAGACACATAAAACCTAGCATTATGAAGTGCTAAAAATGCCATTTTCCCACTTTATGTAAGCAAGACAAAAAACCCAAAAATAAAAAATTAGACTCGAGACATTAGGAGCAGTTTAACAATTTCTCCAAGTCTACCTCTTATCCAAAAGTATGTATGGATTCTGACACTTACCATCTTACTTGATTGCAAGTCTGTAGGCACCAGCAATGCTAAGCAACACCTTTTCAAGGCTAGCTTAGTATATAGCCTCTTGAAAGTCCCTAGATGTTAATCACCATAGAGCATGTGCGTGTGGACATTCCTTTCTTTTCTCAGTCCAGACACAGCAACACGAAATTGTCCCTTCCACCCCATCACAGCTCACCTTGGCCACCCACTGGCTTAGCATCCTCGTTGAGCTTAGATCTTTTCCTAAGGGATCTTCTTTCCTCAAATTCTTTCAACAAAACATCTTCCTCTGCCTCTGGTTTTTCATTTCCCTCGTTTTCAGAAAACTCATGGGCCACAGGCTCAGGCAGTTCATTCAAGTCGGCCTGGACCTCATCCTCTTGTGCATCACGATTGCAAGTCCTGAGCATCCATGGATTGAGTCCGTCAGCATTCATCTGTGCTTCATTCACCGCATCAGGAACTAGGGCTTCTTCCTCTTCAGCGCCTCCCTCTTCTTCACTCTCTGAAACAACTTGGAGCTTCTGCGTCAGTTCCTTGTTCTTAGCCAACTGTTCTTGCATAGCTTGGCGGGCCTAGAGGAAGGAGTTCCCAGCACAGGCGCTTAGTCGTTAGTGACTATAGCAATACCTTTCCCCTCATTTCTTAAAACGACCTCCACTCTTGCCTTTCTAGCACTGGGTTTGTTAAATGTGTAACAACAATAAACTCAAGCTGCTGCCTTTATTTTTTTTCTTCAGAATGCTGGGCTGGAACCCAAGCTTTCACCATGCTAGGTAAGTACTCTACCATTAAAGCCACAAACTCAGTTTTCCCATTTCACTTGGCATTTCTTTTCTCTTTCCCTTCCTTCCTTCCTTCCTTCCTTCCTTCCTTCCTTCCTTCCTTCCTTCCTTCCTTCCTTCCTACCTCCCTCCCTCCCTCCCTCTCTCTCTCCCTCTCTCTCTCTCTCTCTCTCTATCTCTCTCTCTCTTTCTCTCTCTCTCTCTCTCTGGCTTCTCGAGACAGGGTTTCTCTGTAGCTTTCGAGCCTGTCCTAGAACTAGCTCTTGTAAACCAGGCTGGCCTCGAACTCACAGAGATCCACCTGCCTCTACCTTCCTGTGAGTGCGGGCCACCACCACCCTACCCACTTAGCATTTCTTACTAGCATTTACTGTTTAAATAGTACACATAAAATAAACAGTAGCCATAGAATAAAATAGAAAGACAAATTATTCTTAGGAAGCAACAGGTGAAAGACAATGATAAAAGTATAAAAAGTTTCTTCCTCTTTTGCTAGGTTTGCCTTGATGTTATTTTTTTTTCTTTCATCTTTTTCTACCTTTGTCCTGGTCATTTTCTCTCTGCCTTAACCTTTTTTCTGATGTCTTTCTATATTCCTGGTTCTTCATTAATCCTTGTGACTTTCCCCCCAATTCTATTTCTGCTGCCATTCTTGTGTGCTGATTTCCTTTTTTCCTCCAATTCCATCTCCTTTTGTCTGGTCTGTCTCTTACCTCCAGGTCATACTTTGCCATAATTGCCTTTGACTTGGCCCATTTGCCACTGTTCTGATGCTTAAGGCTCATTCGCTCCTAGAAAGGAAGGACAAAATGAGATCTTTAATGCCTTTCACGGATAGTTGTTAGCAAAGGTGTCAAAAGCAAGAGGCAATCTCACCATCATTCTGGCTTTCTCAATTTTTTCCAGTTCTTCCAGTGCAGCATTTGGATCGACTTTCCTCAGCTGCTCAAAGTCTTTTATGGCTTTTTTGGCCTTTCCTTTCTTCACAATTTTGTGGTACCTACAGGGTAAGAGAGGAGGTATGGGAGCTGAGACTTCGCTGAAACACAGAATGTCACATGCAAAAGTGCCCACGGGATCCAAGGGGTTTCCCTAACGCAGGTGCTAGAATGACTACCACAGTCAATACGGAGCCTTAGACAATGGCCAGGACTCTCCAACCCTTTGAACTTCTGCAGAGCAGACTCTCCTGTTCCTATAGCTCAAAGAAGGAAGTTCCAGAGAGGGAGAAAAGCAAAAAAAAAAAAGTTCTACTGGATTCCACGCTCTGGAAATTCAGAGCTCACTCTGCAGAACCACTCCATGGTCTTTTGGAAGGAGAGAGAGTAACCAAACAGCCCCCTTCTTGTCAATGTCAAGTATAAATGCTAAAGGCAGAGGAGAGGGCATTCCTGAAGTGACACAACCACATGAGGTTACTCTAGGAAAAGGTGATGCCATTCCTACTTGAGAGATCTTTTACATGACCTTAAACATCATGTTAAAAGTTTTCTCCAAAGGGTTCACGATTAACGACACCACTTGCTAATATGAGGTCCACAGCTTCCTTACTTTTTACTTTTGATTTTCTTCATTCTTCGAGCCCTGGCTTCATAGTAGGACTGCAGAGCTCGGGCCCTCTGAAGCTCTGCTCGGCGAATCTTAGCCTACAATGAATGACATTTACAGTAACTCCTGGACTTGAAGTCAAATGCTGGGAGAACCATGGCTTGCCTGGGTATGTGAAACGGTCTCCAACACTTACCTCTTCCAGGCTCATGGCTCTGAGGGAGGCTTTTTCCACAGGAGTCAGTAAAGGGTCTGTCACTGGCTGTTTGTTCTTATGCAGGAGGTTAAAAACTTCCTGTTCCAGAGGGGTTCTTGCCTTAAGGAGGTAACAAAACATGCCAAACCTTAGGTTCTAATCTAGCTGTTCAGAGGAATAGACAAAGCTTTATTTTATTCTGAATTTTAAAAATTTGTTTTCTTTTCCCTCCCTCCCTCCCTTCCTCCCTTAGACAAGACCTTACTATCTAGATCTGGCTAGCTTGAAACTCACTATAGCCCAGGCTGCCCCAGAAGTGATGGTGTCTTCCTCTTTTAGCTTCTCTAGTACTGTGATTACAGGATGGTACTATTCCACTCAGCTTGATTTGTTTTTGAGACAAGGTTTCTCTGTGTAGCTCTGACTGTCCTGGAACTTGTTCTGTAGACCAGGCTGGCCGTGAATCCACAGAGATTTGCCTACCTATGCCTCCTGAGTGCTGAGATTAAAGGTGTGTGCCACCACTGCCTGGCTTCAGCTTGAATTTTCTAAAAAATTATAATTAAGACAACTTCCACAAGGGAACTCAGGGACTTTTTAATATTACTTGGGCGATCATTTTCTGTTATCAATTTTCTTAAGGATTTAAGCATGATAGTCTTATGTTAAATGCTAGGAAGAGAGCATTACTAAATTGTCATGTTAATTTTAAAAGTCCAAAGCTGTCAAAGTGACGGTGGTGCATGCATGCCTATAATCCGTACACTAGGGAGACAAAGGCAGGCTGACAGCTCCAAGTTCAAGGCCAGGCTGGGTGACAAAGCAAGCTTCTGACTCAAATAAAACAATACAAAAGTAAAAAAAACCATTATATATATTTGAAGCAAACACCAATTAATTACCTTATAGTTGGGAATCTCAGGGTCTTATCATAACTCTACAGGGAAGGAGAGGTTAGATCTTAAGCATTATTTGTCATTGATGATATTAACTGGAAAATCAACCCAGAACTTTTTTTTTTGAGGAAAAAAATCAATTTATTTAGCTTATAGTTATAGCACATCATTAGGGAAGTAGACAAGATTGCTGAGCAAAAATTGGGAACTTGGGGGGGGGGTGGGGGTAAGAGGAAATGGGGAGAGAAAAGTGAGAAGGGGAGGATGGGGGAAGCTTGGGGGAATGGGATGGTTGTATTTGACAGAACTTTTTTTTTAAAAAAAAGATTTATGCCTGCATGCTAGAAGAGGGCACCAGATGTCATTACAGATGGTTGTGAGCCACCATTTAGTGGCTGGGAATAGAACACAGGACTTCTGGAAGGGTAGTCAGAGCTCTTAACCACTAAGCCAATATGACCAGTCCCCTAGAACTTAACTTATTTTGCTATATACATCATGGTCTGGCTAGCCTCAAACTTCAATCTTTCTGCCTTAGCCTTCCAAGTGCTGCCAGGTATGTGCTACTATGCCTGGCTCTCATCTTTTTATTCATTACCAAATAGACAAGAACAGCCATTCTTAGGTAGATTTTGCCTAGTAATTTATCTTACGGCAGGGTATGTGTTCCCTATCAAATATTTATCCAGCCTTCTTGTAATTCAAATTTAACTCTGCTCGTTTTCTAACTTTGGCTCCTGCTCCTTAGTTTCCAGTGACTTTTCAATGACAGGTGGTAACTACGAAATAAACTGTGCACCAGTTATTTCACACGTCAATCAAATATCCCATTTGCTACTTGGCTGACATTGTGAGGATGACTAAAATCATCAGGCCAATCAGGCCATAGTCCATCCGGACACAGCCCAAAGACAGCCTTCGCAACAGCCAGTTCCAAACCTCACATATTATGCGTGGTTTTCTTCAGTAGCCACATGCATCATGGTCAGTAGTAAACTTACAGATATCTGAGCAAACGCATAAATACACATCATCACATGTTACACGGTGCTATTGATTTAGCCATAAACCTATTCTACTGAATGGTAAAGGTGCATGTTCTTCCATTTTTAGTATCTGCAGAAGTGATCAATCACAGGCTACAAAGTGATTTATATTACAATGTTGTAATC
This sequence comes from Alexandromys fortis, assembly GCF_014885135.2. NCBI lineage: Eukaryota > Metazoa > Chordata > Mammalia > Rodentia > Cricetidae > Alexandromys > Alexandromys fortis. The sequence continues at coordinate 407,776 of NW_026068104.1, forward strand.
GCCCTTCAAATTCAATTCAGTTTGCCAACATTTATTGATTTCAGCTACATTCCAGGCACTCGTGAGGGGTGCTAGGATGACGCAATTAATTAAGATAGATCCTGTCTTCATAGAGCTCAGAGCAAAGAGATACACATGCTACTAACAATGTCCCATTAATGGGTTAAATGTTAGAATGGTAAGCACACAGAAAGGGTTTGTTCATCCTGATTTAGGAGGTGGGTGGGTTAGAGAGGGAAGGAAATAACTCTTAGATTTAGGTATGGAGGCTTAAGCACAATTCTTTCAAGAGTGGGAAAAGTTCAGACAGATGGGCATAAAAACAGAGGTATTGGGAAGTAAGTGGTATGTAAGGGAACAATGCGCTGCTCAGCACAGCTAAAACACGAGGCATTTTTATTTTGCTTAAGTGGAGTGCTTTAGATTTGAATTCTTACAGTGACTGTGTGTGTGTGCACGTGTGTGTGGGTGTAGGCGCTCATGCCATGAGGCACAGGGCAATTTTTGGGAGTCAGTTACTTTTTTCCACCACGTGGGTCCTGGGGCTAGAACTCAAGTTGTCAGGCGTGGCACTTAGCATTCATAAGGCTGAGCCCTCTCCCTGGCCCAGGATGGATTTTTAAGTAGGAGAGTGCCAAGTGATTTTGTGGTTCAGAATGGACATGGTGAGTGTGAGGATCCTGACCAGGGCAGCAAAATCTAAAAATAAGAGAGAAAAAGCACCCGAAGCCATAACAGATTTGATCAGATCAGCCTACCACGCGTGCTAGGGAGGGGACAGCTAAGGGAATGGGTAGGGGTCAGAGGAGCCAGGTTTTCAACCCAGGTGACCCAAATGGGGAGTTCGGCTGTGAACTGAATAAAGGTGGCGGTTAAGGCTTGGGAATCTAGAAGAGTGATATCTGGGGGGACAGTTCACATGGAGATGTGGGCACGCCTCACCTACAGGCTGTGAGACTAGACTTTGGGAGAGATTGAGAGTGACAGCCAACTCACAGAGTTGACAAAGTAAGACCCGAAAGGCCCAGGAAAAGCTGGAGAAACCAAGCAGTCAAAGGACAGAGCGGAAAGCCAAGGCTGGGAGAGCGTCTAAGAACGCGGTTGTCCATGCTGTGGCCAGACAGGCTGAAGCCAAGGAGGGCTTAGGACAAGGCAACTTGGAGGCTCGTTATTACTGCACTTTGAGACCGGCAGCAGGACAGTAAGAGGAGACAGCAGCAACAGCAGCGGAGACCAGATCTTCCCAAAGCACGTTCCTTAGTAGGTTTGCTTCATTGTGTAAAAGCTTAAAACACAATTGAACTTTGCCATTTTTTTCTATTCCCAACTTTAAAAAGTTTTCAGCTTGCCGGCCGGTGGTGGCGCACACCTTTAATCCCAGCACTCGGGAGGCAGAGGCAGGCGGATCTCTGTGAGTTCGAGACCAGCCTGGTCTACAGAACTAATTCCAGGACAGGCTCCAAAACCATAGAGAAACCCTGTCTCGAAAAACCAAAAAAAAAAAAAAAAAAGTTTTCAGCTGGAGAAAGAATGTTGCTAAAGTGTCCTGGTTGACTGGACCTTTCAAACCTCTACCTCAGGCTCCCAAACAGCTAGGATTACAAGCCTGTGACATCATGCCCAGTCCTCCTTCTCTTGAACTGAAAATCCTTCAGTCTTAGGCTTCCAAGCGTGGGAATTGTGGGTGTGCACCACTTCACCTAGGCACATCCCTTTCCTGAGACTCAAGGCCTCAGTCCCGAGTGCCAGGATTACAGGCAAAAGCTACGATATGCGACCTGCCACTTCACTTTTCAGAAAATCTGCTTATGGTTCAGATTAGGTACAACAGGTGAATTTGCTCTTTGTGCATAGCCTTTAAAATTCGGGTGTAGGAACTAGGCGCCATTCCAGGACTGAGAGAGTCGAGCAAGAGGAGTCAAGGCCAGCTAGGATACATTGTGCCTCAAAGCAAAACGTAACAGCTACGATACATTGTGTCTCAAAGCAAAACGTAACAGCTAGGATACATTGTGAACACTTTGGAAAATGCCGGTGCTCACGGAAAGGAAAAAGAGATAGGGGTAAAGGTTACTTTATATCCTTTATAGAGAATGGTGCAGTTTATGCTTTCTTCCACTTTGTCTCTCTTAACTCTTCAGCTAGAGTTAAGTGCAATTTTAGGAAGGTGAAACCCAAACTACAGCGCAGGCATTTTTGATTCTCCGCCTCCAGAAATGCAGTTCTGTTACCGTCTCTGGTACTTTGAACTCTGAAGTTGCAAGGAAAGAACTGGAAGCTGCTAGCCAAACTCTTTCCTTTCACTTTCCGTGCCATACTAGCATAGTTTCTCAGGAATAAACCTCAGAATAAATGGCATAGTATTCTCAAAGTATACCATCTGGGCCCCACTCACTGAGGAAGAGTCTGGGCCATTCTTAATGTGGTCTTCTTCACCGACATGGTACCCTCCGGCTAACTCCCAAATTACACTATCATTTGGAAAAAGCAAGGCGCATAAATAGTGTGGAAACTACTTTCTCCCCCCCCAAAAGGGGGTAAAATTCATGAATATAGAAATAAAACTGTAGCCGGGCGGTGGTGGCGCACTCCTTTAATCCCAGCATTCGGGAGGCAGAGGCAAGCGGATCTCTGTGAGTTTGAGGCCAGCCTGGTCTACAAGAGCTGGTTCCAGGACAGGCTCCAAAGCTACAGAGAAACCCTGAAATCCTGTCTTGAGAAAAAAGAAAAAAAAAAGAAAACTCTAAATCAACAATAAAAACTTATAAAACTGGTTATTTTAGGGCAGGCATGGAAGGCAGGCAGGGCAGCGTGAGACATCGCTATGTAGATTTCATACTTTTTTTTTTGAAACCCTGTAAATTGTTATTACCTCTTCAATTTTTTCCTAAAGTCTCCCTTCATTCTGCAGCCACACTTTATACCTGATCTCTTTTTCATGTAGAAAAGGAAGAATCCTAGAAAGAGAATGGTAGTGACTTCAAAAATACTATCAGAAAACAGAGCTTTTTTTGTTTGTTTGTTTAGTCATGGTGACAAGCAATGCAGTTTTAATTAGCTCAACTTCCTGACATAAGACACTATCATTTCTGGTTTTTTAGAAAGCACAGAGAAATGTAACATCTTTGTAGTCAGATCTATCGGTACTGTTTTCTTTGACTATTTTTCTTTAAGACAGAACATTCTAGTAGAGACTCCATACCATTGGTATACTAGAAAAGTAGGCTGGCTTCTCTGAAGGGGTTGTTCATATAGTAAAAAAGAGACTCTAGGGACCAATTCGGCCAAGAGTGTAATTGCCATTCTACCAAAACCCTATCATTTGCTACAGGCTAAAACCCCTAAAATGGGAAGAATACCTAATAACGAAGAAGAGTTGGTACATTAAAACGCACCCAACTCACACCCCCATGATTATACATAGTGGCAGGGGTCAGTGTTTGGGAAACATGGCTTTAAAGTATTCCTCCCTCCCTTCATGAGTTACTCACTGAAGTTCTTGTCATTAAATGGTAATATAAGTTTTGGGTGGTAGCATTACAACAAAATAGAACTGGGGGATAAGAAAGAAAATATGAAACAAAAAAAGAAAGAAAACATGGGTTGGAGAGATGGCTCAGTGTTTAAGAGCACTGGCTGCTCTTCCAGAGGACCTGGGTTCAAATCCCAGCACCCACATGGCACGTCCACCTATCCAGTTCCAGGAGATCTGACATCATCACACAGACACACAGACAGGCACAACACCAATGAACATAAAACAAAAATAAATTATACACACACACACACACTTTTTTAAATTAATTGTTTTTGAGACAGGGTCTCATGTAGCTAGCTCAAGTTGGCCTCAAACTCCTGATTCTTCTGCTCCCACCTCCCAAATGCTGGGATTACAAGTATGTATCACCATGTCCCAATCTTTGTGATCAGACGTTTTAACACTAAAACTCATAAAGCCATGTTTTAAATACCATAAGCACAAACAGGATGACTACAGAGCTACTGTGTGGCTTGGCTATTTCCTGACTGACAGCTAAGATACACTGTCTCTCTTCTGACCACCGAACGAAAATGACAAAAGCTGACATTCAGGGTTAAACTCCTTCAAACTGGTTGAAGGGTTTGTTTTCGTTTTGCTGCCCTCACCTTCCAGTCAAGAAACACTTGTTCAATGGGAGCAAAGGAAGCTGGCTCCTTCTCCAGGGGGAAAACCAGCTGCTCTGCTTCCCGGTTCTTCTGAACAACAGAATCCCATTTGGAGAGGATCTGTGAAGTCTTACTGAATGCCACTTCTCTGTGGATCTAAACCAGGCAAAGTACAGAAAAGGAAAGGGCCATGAGATCCCACATCAAGCTCAAAGGAATACCAAGAAACCAGAAGGTAATGTTTCTTTCTTTGTCGTCCCCACCCCAACAACCAGAAGCCCTGAAATGGCCTCTTGCTCACTTCTGAAGAGTTCAGCCACCCCTACTTTCCCGCCCCTCCTCAGTTCAAGTTCTTCCCTGTATAAGGGGATGCTTTCCATGTTACTTACCTGTTCAACCTCGCCTTTGTTAAGGGGCAAGTCCAGAGTCTTCTTTGACTTGACTCTACTCAGTTGCTTTTTTACAGCAGTCAATGAGGAGGAAGGCTTAACAGGCTCAAGCAGATCTGAAAGGGCTAGTTTTTCTCCAGAGCCTGTGAAAAGGCCAACTTTCTCATCAGTTTTGGAGGTGAAACAAAAAAAAAAATCTCAATATAATGTAGGAAGTGGCCTGAATAGAATATGTTGAGTCTCAAAAATGTATAAATATAAATTATCCTTATTTCAGTCCTTTATCCTTTAGGCATAGTGACACCACTAATCTTGTACATTTCCAAATATGTTAGGGGGTAGAAGGAGAAAAAGTTATTTAAAAAGTCAGTTGTTTAACGCCCCCCCCCCCCCCCCCCCCCCCCCCCCCCCCCGGCCCCCCCCCCGCCCCCCCCCCCCCCCCCCCCCCCCCCCCCGCCCCACAGGGTTTCTCTGTGTAACAGTCCTGGCTGCACTGGAACTTGCTCTGCAGACCAGGCTGGCTTCAAATTCACAGATCCTCCTGTCTCTGTCTCCTGGATTAAAAATGTGTGCCACCACTGCGCTGCGCAGCTTCTCCTTGTCTTTTTACTTCTCTTGTCTCATTGCAATTAATTCGTCCCACAGCAGCCAGTCAGTTTTTAAAATTATGTATCTCAATATGTCATAATCCTGCTGAAAGTGATTCAAGACTGCTTAATTATACCTAGAATCTCATAAACCCAAAGGACACGTCCTGATAGGATTCGGTCTTCATTTGCAGTTAACTCTAACTCACAACATTCTACTATACTCGAGTAATATTAGTCCTTTTCCTGAATTTTTCTTTAAGTGTTCCTAAGCTGTTCCTTTGACAAGAATGTTTTCTCCCACCTTTGTATGGTTGACTTTTTTTTCCCTTCAACCTTGCCTCTTCAAGGATCTTTCATGACCAATCAAATTTTATAATGACTTAGTATTCCCTTAAGTCATTATACTATACCACTTAGATTTTGTCTTGTTTTTAAGATAAGATCCCTTGTAGACCAGGGTGGCCTTGAACTGTGTAGCCAAGCTTGGCCTTGAATTCCTGCCCTTTGCTCTTCTTTCAAGTACTGAGATTAAAGACACAGGCCACTGCTGCATCATCCTGTTTCAGTTCTTCCCATCATTCCTAGACTGTAGAGCCCATCTGATCATCCCTTATTCTTCATTGTTGACTTAGTACCTAGACTAGTCACCTGCTATTGATTTAGCCGCTTTGGTGGATACACTGCAGAAGCTCAATAGAAACCTGTTGAATCAATTCAGCTAGCTTACTGGTAGCACACTGCTAAGCGCTCTGAGGTTCCAGTGGTGATTACTAAAAGTTCTGCCAAAGTTCAGAAAAGGTTAAAAAATGGTATCTAGACACAGTAACTATGCCATTTACTAGACCTATTTGATTTTTTTGGTGGGGGCAAACAGGGCCTCAGAATATCACCCTAGCTGGCCTGCAACTTGCTATATAGACCAGGCTGGCCTTGAACTCACATAGATACACCTGCTTCTGCCTCCTGAGTGCTGAGAATAAAAGGTATATGTCACCATACCTGGTAGAACATGTATTTCTAACAGTCATGATATTGTCCTTTTCCTCTCTTCCCCCAACTCAGGGGATAAGAAGGGACTCTTGAGGGGGCGGGGTATAGTATATCTTAGATACTACTAAGCTTCCAAGACTCAACATTTAGTTATTGATTAGGAAATCAATAACGGGAAAGCAATGGGGTTGAAAAATGTCTGCCACCTCTACCTAGGTCAGTCAGGTAAGGGTCTGCCATTTCCTTTCTGCTAAGGAGGCCTAAGAGTCTGTCTTGATCCCTTTGCCCTGTGACATGCTGCTTTGGAGGGAACCACAGCAAAGATGCTGATGTTCAGGAAGTCATAAATAAAAAAATAAAAATCAACTAATAGTAGACTAAAGACTACAACATGAAATCCAAAAGTCTGAAGTGCTAAGAGATCACAGCCACTGTCAGCCTTAACTGGTCATGGAAGGAAACTTCCTGTTGCAGCGGCTGACCAGAGACTCAATCACCCCAGTGACTTGCTGTGGCACAACGCTTAGTCCAAAATGGCTATTTGTACCCCACTTCAAGCCTAAGGAAACACCATGAAAGAGAGAGTAAAGGGTGGCTTGTTATACGGTGGTTGCTTCCAAATTGAAACCGTCCCATGAGGGGGGGGAAGGTTCATGAGGAAAACAAGTGTCACATGTCTGGGAACACTGAAACTTGCAGGTTATCCAAGTCCACCCCCAAGACACAGAAGTAGCTAACAACTGTTGGGGGGAAGAGATATGAGCAGCCAGCTACAGAGATTTTCTTGGTCAATTCCTTAAAGAAGTCAAGGGGTGCAGCATTCTTGAGTTTTCATCAGTGTTGCAGTGGGCTTTAGGTAATACACCTGCTTTGGGGTCATGCTAGCTCCTATAAATAACCTCTCACCCATATTCTGTTAGTCATGAAAATAGAAACTCTTTGGTTTACCAACATCAAACAACTCTTATTAGGCTCCAATAAAGCTGAATATCTATCTGTCCGTCCTAACTCAAAGCATCATGCGAGAACTGAAATACAAAGGCAATTGTGAGTTGGGTGGTAGTGGTGCGTGCCTTTAATCCCAGTACTTGGGAGGCAGGGACAGATGGATCTCTGTGAGTTCGAGGCCAGCCTGGTCTACACAGAGAATTCTAGCACAGCCAGGGTTACACAAAGAAACCCTGTCTTGAAAAACCAAAAAGGAAAGACAGATAAGAAAAAAGGCAATTGTGAACATTAAAAAGCTATACAAACACTGCCCATCAAAATCCCAGCAAAATTCTTCAAAGACCTCAAAAGAACGGTACTCAACTCCATATGGGAAAGCAAAAAACAATCCTGTACAACAAAAAGAACTTCTGAAGGCATCACAATCCCTGACTTCAAACTCTACAACAGAGCTACACTACTGAAAACAGCCTGGTATTGGCTTAAGAACAGACAGGAGGACCAATGGAACTGAATAGAAGACCTGCATATCAATCCATACATCTTCGAACACCTGATCTTTGATAAAGAAGCAAAAAAAAAAAAATATCAAATGGAAAAAAGAAAGCATATTTAACAAGTGGTGCCGGCATAACTGGATATCAACATGTAGAAGAATGAAAATAGACCCCTATCTATCACCATGCACAAAACTCAAGCCCAAATGGATCAAAGACCTCAAAATAAAGCCAGCCACACTAAACCTTATAGAAGAGAAAGTGGGAAGTACATTTGAATGCACTGGCACAGGGACCCACTTCCTAAATATAACTTCAGCAGCACAGACACTGAGAGAAAGAAACAATTAATAAATGGGACCTCCTGAAACTGAAAAGCTTCTGTAAAGCAAAAGACATGGTCAACAAGACAAAACAGCCTACAGAATGGGCAAAGATATTCACTAACCCCAAATCAGACAGAGGTCTGATCTCCAAAATATACAAAGAACTCAAGAAATTGGACATCAACAACCCACATAATCCAATAAAAAAAAAAATGGAGTACAGACCTAAACAGAGAACTCTAAACAGAGGAATCTAAAATGGCTGAAAGACACTTAAGGAAATATTCAACATCCTTAGTCATCAGAGAAACACAATCCAAAATAACTCTGAGATTCCATCTTACACCTGAAAGAATGACCAAGATCAAAAACAGTGATGACTGACAACTTATGCTGGAGAAGTTGTGGGATAAAGGGAACACTTCTGCATTGCTGGTGGGAATGCCAGCTGATACAACCCCTTTGGATGTCAGTGTGGTGATTTCTCAGAAAATTAGGAAACAACCTTCCTCAAGACCCAGTAATACTACTTTTGGGTATATATCCAAAGGATGCTCAATTGTGCCACAAGGACATGTGCTCAACTATGTTCATAGCAGCTTTGTTTGTCATAGCCAGAACTTGGAAACAACCTAAATGCCCCTTGACAGAAGAATGGATAAGGAAAATGTGGTACATTTACACAATGGAGTACTACACAGCAGAAACAAATAACAACATCTTGAATTTTGCAGGAAAATGGATGGAGCTAGAAAACATTATTTTGAGTGAGGTAACCCACACAGAAAGACAGTTATCACATGTACTCACTCATAGGTGGTTTTTAAACATAAAGCAAAGAAAGCCAGCCTACAAACCATAATCCCAGAGAATTTAGACAACAATGTGGAGCCTAAGAGAGACTTACATAGATCTAACCTACATGGAATGTAGAAAGTAGAAAAAGATAAGACCTCCTGAGTAAATTGGGATAATGGAGACCTTGGGGGAGGATTCAGGGGGAAGGAGAGAGGCAGGGAGGGGAGCAGAGAAAAATGTAGAGCTTAATAAATATCAATAAAAATGTATAAAAATATATACATAAAAAAGCTATACAAACACGACAGCTAAGGTAGTAAGAGATACATGGAACCATCACTCAAATGGCTTTATGGATTAAGCATCCTATTGAGGTCCATAGGAGATACTCAGCATTCTTTATTTGACTACCCTTAATGCATCCTCACAGGTAAATATTTATGATTTCATGCATAAATACTTTTTAAAACTTATCTTCAGGAGCTGGGCAGTGGTGGCGCACACCTTTAATCCTAGCACTCTGGAGGCAGAGGCAGATGGAGTTTGAGGTCAGCCTGGTCTACAGAGTTACAGAGTGAGTTCCAGGACAGCCAAGGCTGTTATACAGAGAAACCATGTCTCAAAAAAAAAAAAAAAAAAAAAAAAAAAAAAAAAAAAAAAAAGAAGAAGAAACAAAAAAATGAACAAAATAACAAACCCTTACCTTCAGAACTAACATTAAACTCAGACACTTTCAGACTAGCCTCAGATCTCTCAGCCGATTTCCACCTGAAATTAGGAAAAAAGATACACTAGAAATGGAAACATTTGCATGGGGAGTGCAAAACACTTCCCTTTATTGTTTTGTTTCTAAGATGCTGAAGTCTAGGATTTCATACCCGCTCTACCACTGAGTTACATCTTTAAGGCAGTTGTGGTTTTATGGTCCACACCCCACAGTCCACTTTTGTCAGAACAACCAAACTGCTTCTAACTTTAGACTTAGTCTAATCCACATCTCATATTCTTTATATAGCCCCAGCCCTTAAAAAAATACAATGTAGTACAATGAAACAGATTTAAGCACACATAAATTTGAATCCAGGTCCTGCCCTTATAAATGGTTCAGCATGGAGTTAAAATTTTAATTTTAACTTTAATGTGGTTAATATGTATTCAATGCTTCAAAAGAGTATTGGTGTGAATTAAACTGACAGCAATAAGGAAAATAGCTAATAATCATACAGTTTTTTACTATATGCTACACACAGGCACTAGGATCATTATGTGAGATACTCAATAAATCTTAGTAGGGCGAGCAAGATGGCTCAAGAGATAAAGGCCATTGCTGCCAAACCAAACTGAGTTTGATCCCTGAATCCCCCATATGGAAGGAAAGAACCAACTTTTACAAGCTGCCCTATGACCTCCACTTGTGCTAAGTGGCATATGTATATCCCCACACAAAGGAAGGAAGGAAAGATGGAAGACAGGCAGACAGACGGACGTAATTATAAGCTGTCCAAACTGACAGAGATGTTACCTATTTTTTCCACTAAGGGAACCGATCGCTTCCAGAAGTTTTTGATGTTTTCTTTCTCCATCACCGTCCCCCTAGACTCAGAGGAGGAAACTCCATTAGGACAACGCGAGGAGGGGAAAGACAACTTGGAAATAAGTGCACATGCAAATTTGGGTTCTGGTTGGCAGAGAACAGGGGATTCAGATGAGATATTATATGACCACTCTAATCCAAGCTGGATTTGGAATTAGGGAACTGTTTCAAAATCCAAACACTATATAAGGAATGTAGATCCTTCAATCCATCCCTGACCAGAAAAAAAAAAAAAAAAAAGACTGTAGATCCTTAGTAACTTGGAATGTCCTAACTGATTTGAAGATAACATCTTAAACCAGGTGGTGGTGACTCAGGCCTTTAAACCCAGCACTGGTGGATCCATGTGAGTTTGAGGCCAGTCTGGGTGGTTACAGAGAAACCTTGTCTGGAGACTACCCCTCCCCTGTGTTTTTTGGTCAGCTTAGTGACTGCAAATGAATCTACTGATAATTTAATTATTGTCTGCAGAGAAACCCTGTCTCGAACCCTCCTCCAAAAGAAAAGAAATCAGCTTAAAATACTGTTTCTGCATAAAAGTGTTTTTTTTTTTCATACAGAAACACCGACCAACAGTTAAAGTCATAAGCACAGTTCTCAAAGTGGCTTTTTATCAGGAGAAACTACCCCACCCCCTTCTGAGATAGGGTCTCATTACGTAACCTTGTCCGGATTGGAATTTACTATGTACCCCAGGCTGGCTGCAAAATAATATAGATTCACTGCCTCTGCCTCCCAAGTGCTGGGTTAAAGGTGTGTGCCACTTGAGCTTCATAGAATCCCTTACAAACAAATGAAGACAAGCTCTCGGTTAGCACGGGTCTCAAATTTCAGATCCTCCTGCCTCAGGCTCCTGAGTTCTAGGATGACTACCAAGACCCCTGACCTTTCCTTATCATTAATATCGGTACTGTTTTACACAGAAGGAGGGGAAACGACTTAAGGATTTTGTCAAGGAATTAGGCATACAATTTAGTCGGCAGATGCTGGAGTTCTAGGTACCCCCCCCCCAATATATATATCTCCAATCCTTTCGGCTCCAGGAATGCGTTGTTCGCCCTGATTTTGAATCAGTTCAACGCTGGTCACCCACCTCATCTTCACTGGCACTCAAGGGGTAGTTGGTTGGCAAATCCACTAGTTCTTCCTGCTGGCTCAAAGCCAGAAGGCTGTTTTAAAAAGGCAAGATAGAAATATTAGCACGCGAAATAACCCTTCTTTTAAAAACAACGTCTCCACCAGCGGTTCTCAACCTGTGAGTCGCGATCCACCGGAGGTTGTCGCACGATCCTTTTAAAGGAGTTGCTAAAGACCATCGGAAAACACAGATAATTACGATTCATAACTGTGGGAAAGTTACAATTATGAAGTAGCAACGAAAATAATGCTATGGTTGGGGTCAGCACAACATGAGGAATTGAATTAAACAGTCGCGGCGTTGGGAAGGTTGAGAACCGCTGTTCTAAACCAATTCATTCCGTTTTTTTTTTTTTTTCAGTTCTGAGTAGCCCGAGAAGAGGTGCAAAAGCGCAACAGTAAGAGCACCTTTGGCAATTTGTCAAGACTTTACATTTAGACCGAAGTAAGGCAACACCTCCAAGGTAACAGTAACTGACACCATTCAAATTCGCAAGAAAAAGAATGAACAAAACTCATTAGGGATTGACGCTGCGTTTCCCACCGATGCTACTGCTGGTCTTTGAGGTAAAGGCAGTTTCCTAATTAACCTTTTAAAGATTCTATTAGCGATTCTATGCATCTTCTACCAGTCCGATGCCTTAATGTAATCTTGATCTTTTGTACCCAGAACTGGGGAGATAGGCGAATAATTGAAACCAACCGAGTACGGGTGTTTAACTAAGGAGATTGGTATTTAGAAAGAGTCTATTACTTAACAGAGTATCTCGGTATTTACTAGGCAAACATTACCAAATGGACTACATTTAGATTTTATAACGCTGAGGGGGAACACGTGAAATACCACAGGAGAGGTAATGTTGTGGACGACTCTCACACAATTTGGCACTGCCTGCGCAGATCGCGCGTGGCACAAACAGAAAATGGGCACGTGACAAATAAAGGGAAACCAGGAATATTAACTTTGTCAAGAGATAGATCTGATCGACCATTAGGTCTAACAGCGTCGCACTTAAAGAGCCGAAAAACAGAGGCGCAAAATCAACTTAAATTAAGGGGCTTTAAAGGACTAATAGCAGATACATTAACTACTGGCAGGATCTTAAGAGACGGATAACTACTGAGTGTTAGAAGGTGGCGTTTCTCCCCCTAACTCCAGGAAACTCAGCCCTCGGACCCGGGATCTCCCTTTTACTTCTTACCCCTTCGCAGCTTTGGTCGCGTGCATCGCCGTAGCCTGTCTCTCACATGGAACAAGGGCGGAAGCCAAAAAGAGAGCAAGTTACTAGCCTGCCGCAAAGCAATTATTGCTTCCGCCAATCAGGCACGACTAGACGCGTCATTTCCGCCCAGGGAGAGGCTGGTGAAGAATTTGAGTCCCTTTAGGATTGGCTGGCATAACGCCCAGTTGCCTGGCTGCAGGCAGCAAGGACGGCGGGCGGGACTTTGCAGTCTCCGTTCTTTTCGGAGCTCTCCAAATTAGCGGTGGCGATTCTCAGACCCTTGATTTTCTTGTTGTCCCAGATGAGTGAGGTGAGGTCGAGGGTGTCTGAGCCCCGATGAAAGCTAAAAAAAACTCCAAAGCCTCCAGGTCCGTGCCCAGCTGAACTGTGTCTCACAAAACTCATCGCTGGCCAGCCTCAGACTCTGTTGTACTCCCGCATAGTGGTCCACATTGAACCAGAAGGATGGAGGGCACACGAATATAGCAAGTTTCCTCCCATCTTAAGGGAAATCACTTTTGAGTCTATGTACCTGTGATTGCAGCCCACTGTTTCTTCTTCCTATGCAACAAAATGTCATTCAAAAAAGAGTTATTAAATTATTCCTAGCCCTGGAAAGGCAGAGGCAGGAAGATATCTTACATTTCATTCGGGGCTACATGGTGAGAGCCCTTCACACATACACAATGTTATTTCATCCCAGTTATAGCTCACTGGCAGAGAGCTTGACTCACAGGTACTAGGCACAAGGTCCTAGTCACAGTTTCTCACCTCTTGACGAACTTTTTTTTTTCTTGTTTGAGACAGGCTGTATAAAAATTCAGGCTAGCTATAAAAATTGGTGATCCTGCCTTAGCGTCCCAACGGTTGGAATTATGTTTGTGGCATCGCATCGGGCACAATAATTCTGTTTTTATAAACTTATCTATTTATGTATGTGAGTGCATTTGTGTGTGTGTGTGTGTGTGTGTGTGTGTGTGTGTGTGGAAACCAGAGGACAATTTGTTGTCCTTCCACCATTTGACTTCAGGGATTAAATTTAGGTTGTCAGGCTTGAGGTCATCACTTTTGTTCGTTGAGCTCCATTGCTACCAGTCTGAGACTTCTTGCCTGAAAATATTCTTGCCATTTCTTTGAGGTCATTTCCATTTTGTTTTCCTCAACTGTTCCACCCAAGTGTCTTATGATCAGTGGCACTCTAAAGTTCTTAAGGAAAATAACACTTCTTGGTCTTTGTCTTCCCAGAATTTGATACGGGGGTTTGGTAGTTCTTTTTGTTTTTCATTATTCATTCATCATTTTCTAAAAAAATAATTGACTCTGTGCCAGACTTTTAGAAGCTGTTGATATATTGGTGAGTAAAACAGATATATTCTATGGTGTCATAGATCCTATTTCCCAGTGGGCTTTATTAACACAATGTTAATGTTGTTAAAACTCCATCCCAGAGTTCCCTGCCTATTCTCTCCCAGTATCTTAGCTCTGTGACCAGCTTCAATTTTCTCTTCTGGATACATCTAATATACTTTTCCCCTAAATGATGATATTCCCTAAAATTCTACTCTCAGTCTTCTTTGTTTGTTCCATATGTCCTTCCTGGGGTATATTGTTTTTAAAACTAATATGTAAACTTCAAAGTCTACACTTCTAAGAAAGATGTCTTTCTTAAACTATAGACCAGTATCTGGTTGCCTTCTTTGTTTCCACAACCACAATAGAAATGACTGGTGACTTCTGCCTTTCCCACAGAATTCTCTATAACTGGTCAATAAGCTATCCAATCAAGTCAGATGTTTGAGAGTCACCTTAGACTCACCTTCCCGTGGTTATTCCCCCAACACCGTCACTTTTAATTCCTGATTCTCTCAATTGTCTCCCCACTTTTCTGTCATTTTATATTTATAACATCTTTATATTAATTTAGATTATCTCAATTTCAGGTCTGTGGTATTGCAGTAATCTTATAGAATAGGGGAATAGTGAAGTTAGATTATCTGTGATTGAAATTTAGTTTTGTCACTTATTAATTTGATAAGTAGTTTTTTAACATATTTAAACATTTATTTCTTGTTTGTTAGGGATATGTGGAAGTCAGAGGGCAATTTGTGGGAGTCGGATCGCCTTCCCCCATGTGTGTTCCAGGAGTTGAACTCAGGTTATCAGGTTTGGGGGAAAGCACTTCTGCCTGCTGATTTTCGTCCAAGATTGGTACTTCTTAAGCCATTTAGGTCCTTGGTGTCTTTGTTTTCTTATTTTTAAAATGGGAATAATAAAGTCAGTCAGGCATTGGTGGAACATGCCTATAATTGTAGCACGTGGAAAGGAAAGGTGTGAAGACCAGGAGTTGAAGCTCATCCTTGCCAACATAGTGAGTTTTGTGGCTAACCTGAGTAACACGAGATGTTTCTCAAAAAGTGGGGATAATACTACATTAGGTAGTTGTGAAAAATAAATGAATTATTATGTACATGAAACAGTAAAATAAGTGTAAAACTCTTAGAGTAGCCGGCTACACACACATCAAAGGTTCAATA
Source organism: Alexandromys fortis (assembly GCF_014885135.2). NCBI lineage: Eukaryota > Metazoa > Chordata > Mammalia > Rodentia > Cricetidae > Alexandromys > Alexandromys fortis. The sequence continues at coordinate 422,948 of NW_026068104.1, forward strand.
ATTGTTAACTATAATAATGGCAATTGTTTCAATCAGTTTTTCAGTTGCTAGTCTTCTATCCAATTATGTACTTAAAAGATGTGAAGAGACTATTATTAAGGAGATAAAAATAAAATACACGTTTAGTCTGTCCTCTCTGAATTACTTGTCACTTCTCAAGACACTTCAAATTATGTTTTTATAGATAGATGCTATTTTATATATAATATGAATAAGAACATTTTTTAAAACATTGACTTTTTTTTGAGAAAGGGTTTCTCTATGCAGCTCTGGTTGTCCTGAAACTCACTCTTTAGACCTCAAACTCAGAGATCCGCCTGCCTCTGCCTCTGAAATGCTGAGATTAAAGGTGTGCACCACCATGCCTGGCCCTTCAAGTCCCCTCTAATGTGGAGTTATAAGAATGGCAAGGCCATGTTGTAGCTAAAACCTAAAGGATGACAAGGAACCAGTTTTGCAAAGAATGGGGGAAAATTTTCCGGGCAGAATGAACAATGTACACACAGTCGCTCAGGGTTAGGAAGACCTTACAGTATTTCAGAAGCAGAAAGGACAGTGTGGCTGCATCATTGTGAATAACAGAGTTCAGGCCATTTAGGACCTCACAGATGATGAAAGAATATAAAATGGGTCACGAATATTAAGTTATGCAGGAGAGTGACATTTGAAGTTTTATAAATATCATTTTCCTGCTGTGTGTAGAATGGATTGGAGATGGGCAGGAGCAGAAGTAGAGAAAGAATTGGCTGTGGTGGCCTTTATTTAATCCCAGCACTCAGGAGACAGAGGCAGACAGATCTCTGTTGGTTCACGTTCCAGAATAACCAGGGTTCAGTTATACAGAGAAACCCTGTCTTGAAAAACCAAACGACCTCCCCACCCCAGAAAAGTAAAAAGATTCAGAGATCAGTGAGGAAGCTATTGTGCAGACAGCAAGAGAAGGTGGCAGCTATGGGAACAGAGTCACTGATGGACCGACCAAAAGAATATGGGAGGAAAGAGAAAGATTAAGCCGAAATTACTGGCTTCATCAAGTGACTGGGTAGTAGGCTACTTACTGTGAACTCCAGAAGACTAGAGAGGGCATGGGTAGAGACAATAGTGGAGGGAGACTAAAATTTCTGTCTTGTATTTTTGTAGTTTGAGAATTCGTCACCTCCCTGTTGGTATGATAAAATGCCCTGGTCAGAGGCAACTTATGGAAGAAAGTGTTTATTTTAGTTTTTGGGTCGAGAGGGATAAGAGTCCATCCTAGCAGGGAAACACGGCACAAAGGGAAGAAATGGAAACAGGAACAGGAAGCTGAAAGATCGCTTCTCGCTCTCAAGATGGGGGTCTTGCTATATAGCCCTGGATAGCCTGAAACTCACCGTGTAGGCTAGGATGGCCTCATCCAGTGATCTGACTACCTCTGCCTCTTGAGTGTTGGTATTAAAGGCGTGAACCACTATACCCAGCTGGAGCTCACATCTTTTAATGCAAGCAGAAGCCAAGTGAATTGGAAGTAGGGCAAAGCTGTAGACTCTCAAACCCCATTCCAGTGATATGCTTCCTTCAGCAAGGCTGCACCTCCTAAAACTCTTCAAATAGTACCTTCCATTGGAGACCCAAGTGTTCAGATAGCTGAACCTATGGGGGACATCTCACTCAAACCACCACAAGAGTTAAGTACTTAATTGTAGAGGTAAAATGGATAATAGGGTATAGGGGTTGTGGAAGTGATTGTCAGTGAATAAAACTATAAGCAAATTCACAACCAAGTGAAAATAACAAAAATTATTGTGTGTGAATATGCATGTATACCTCCACCCCACAAATAGATTTATAATTTCATTTGACTTATGTTTCACAAAGAAGACCCAGGCAGCCGGGCGACGGTGGCGCACGCCTTTAATCCCAGCACTCGGGGGCAGAGCCAGGCGGATCTCTGTGAGTTTGAGACCAGCCTGGTCTACAGAGCTAGTTCCAGGACAGGCTCCAAAGCCACAGAGAAACCCTGTCTTGAAAAACCAAAAAAA
>NW_026068104.1:425417-438464 GCF_014885135.2 Alexandromys fortis
AAGTCCAAGGACCACCCACCTCCATCCAGGTCTAGTAAGGTGAGCATCCAAACTGCCTAGGCTCCCACAAAGCCAGTTCGTGCAGTAGGATCAAAAACCCATTGCCATTGATCTTGAGTTCTCAGTAGTCCTCATTGTCCGCTATGTTCAGTGAGTCCGGTTTTAACCCAGGCTTTTTCAGACCCAGGCCAGCTGGCCTCGGTGAGTTCCCGATAGAACATCCCCATTGTCTCAGTGTGTGGGTGCACCCCTCACACTGAGGTTCCTTGCTCGTGCTCTCTCTCCTTCTGCTCCTGATTTGGACCTGAGATTTCTTATGTGGGTCTCTTATGTGGGTCTTTGTGCTCTTATGTGGGTCTCTGTCTCCGTGAGACAGAATTTCTTTGTGTAGCCTTGGCTATTCTGGAACTCACTCTGCAGACTAGGCTGGCCTTGAACTCACAGAGATTTGCCTGCCTCTGCTTCCAGAGTGCTGAGATTAAAGGCATGCACCACCACCTCCTGGTGGCTCATTCTGTTTAAGTGTGCATCTCAATGCTTTAAACATTTTTTTTTAGATTGACTCATGCCAGGGAAGCAAGGAAGCTGGGTGCAGATCGTCACCTCTCCTGTTTCTCCAGACCCAGTCCCCCAGTCGCATTCTCAACTCTGTAGCAGAACACCTGCTGTGGTCTCCCTTTCCTTTATGACTTCATCCTCAGTGGGTCACTTCTCCAACCTTCCTTGCTCCAACACACCCCATTTCCCTAGCCTCCAATACCAGCAGGAATTGCCCAGGAAAACACCTCAGCTGAGCAGGCGAGGGGAGGGGAGTGGGGTAGGCGGATCCCAACTACAAAAGGCCCTCCCTGCTAATCCTCAGGGAAGCAGGTAGGCTGACTGTAGATCTTCCCCTCTCTTCTGTTCCTCCAGATACAATAATCCCCCAGTCTCATCCTCTTCACTCTCCACACCCGTCCCAAGGAGACTAAATAAGCCGACCCTGGTGGAACACTTTGCTTTCCTTCCTGTGAAAGCTTTCACATCCCTAGTCTATCCCCATCCCTAAGTGTCAGATCCCAATACCCAGAAACACATTTTACCTGGAACCACCAGTGGCCACACCTATCAAGTCCACAGAAAGTTTCCTACCTGGAACACACAACCGTCACATTCTCAAGGAACAAACCACCTACCCAACAAAGACAAAAGCAGATATCAACATCTATATCTATAATCGTCCTAATCCCAGATGCCTAGATGCCAGAGTAAAAATACAATAACAGCCAAGACAATATATCTCCAGTAGAGCCTAACAATTCTACCACAGCAGGCAGCCTTTATGAGCTGGGCAGTGGTGGTGCATGCCTTTAATCCCAGCACTTGGAAGGCAGAGGTAGGCAGATCTCTGTGAGTTTGAGGCCAGCCTGGTCTACAAGAGCTAGTTCCAGGACAGGCTTCAAAGCTACAGAGAAACTCTGTCTCGATAAACAAGCAAACAAACAAACAAAAACCCAGCCTTTATGAATATGACAGAAGTCATTAAAGAGGAAATGAATAAATCCCTTAAAGAAATCCAGGAAAGGGGCTGGAGAGATGGCTCAGTGGTTAAGAGCATTGCCTGCTCTTCCAAAGGTCCTGAGTTCAATTCCCAGCAACCACATGGTGGCTCACAACCATCTGTAGTGAGGTCTGGTGCTCTCTTCTGGCCTTCAGGCATACACACAGAAAGAATATTGTATACATAATAAATAAATAAATATTATAAAAAAAAGAAATCCAGGAAAACACAAACAGTGGAAGAAAACAAATAAAACTGTTCAAGACCTGAAAATGGGAATACAATCAATAACAAAAATCCGAACTGAGGGAATTCTGGAAATGAAAAAATTAGGAATTTGAATGGGAACTGCAGAGGCAAACTTCACCGACAGAATAGAAGAGACAGAAGAGAGAATCTCAGGTGTTGAAGATATGGAGAAGAAATGGGAGCCTTGGTCAAAGAAAATGTTAATCTTAGAAGCTACCGACACAAAACACCCAGGAAATCTGGGACACTCTGTAAAGATCAAACCCAAGATTAATAGGGCTAGAAAAAAGAGAAGATTCCCAGCTCAAAGGCCCAGAAAGTATCCTCAACAAAAAAGCATAGAATGAAAGTTTCCTAACATAAAGACGGAGATGCTTATGAAGATATAAGAAGCATACAGAACACCAAATAGACTGGCCTAGAAAAGAAAGTCCCCTAGACACATAATAATCAATACACTAGACATACAGAACAAAGAAGGAATTTTAAAGTTCTAAGGGGAAAAGACCAAGTGACATATAAAAGCAGACCTATTAGAATGACACCCGACTTCTCAATGGAGACTCTAAAAGCCAGAAGGGCCTTGAAGGGGGAGGACAGCTGGGGTTGAGGGAGGGAATGTGTGGAGAGACAGCTTGAATTGAGGGACATTTGAGGGGTGGAAGGGAAACCTAGTGCAGTGTAAACTTCCTCTATATTTTATATATCTTTTAATGATTTTGAAATTTTTATTTTTTTGTCATTAGAGTTTGAATGCATGTAAGTATGTGTGAGGGTATCAGATCCCCTGGAGCTGGAGTTACAGACAGTTGTGAGCTGCCATATGGTTGCTGGGAATTGAACCCAGGTCCTCTGGAAGAACAGCCAGGGCTCTTATCCACTGAGCCACTTCTTCAACCCTGAAGCTTCCTAAAATAAACGAAGGTGATCCTAATGAGGCTTCCAAGTAGTGAGGTAGACAGAGCCCCAATGGGCCATCTCCTGTCACCAAAAGAAAGTTTCAGTACTGGGACTGGGTTAAATCCAATTGAGTTGATGGCCAAAGGAGTCCTATGGAAATCTCCAAACAACTCAGTCTGTTGCTAGGTTGCTTTACACAAACAGACATCAAGTTCCCATTGCTGAAGACAGCAGCTACACAACTCATTGAAGATGGAGTTATTGAGCTGGTGCCTACATAGAGCCCTCACCCCTATGTTCCCATGTCTTTGGTACAGGAAGGTACTCTGCAGGTTTCCAAAAGAGAAACGTAAACTCCTACCCAGCCACAAAACCTTTGATCTACAGTCTGTCCTGCCTGAAAAATATGCTAGGGCAATGGAGGTATAAAACTTGTTGGAATAACCAACCAGTGTCTGGTTTGACTTAAGGCCCACTTTGTGAAATGGAAATCATCCCCAACACTGCTTGGATGACTAAGAACCAGAAAGCATAGCTCAAAGATGTAGAGTAAAACCAAATACTACTGTACTTCAAACAAGTAGTGATAAAACGACTTCTAATGCTATTCTGCTATCTTCATGGATCAGTGCCTTATTCAGCCATTATCAGGGAAGATTCCTCCTGCAGCAGATGAGAACAAATGCAGAGACCCGCAGCCAGCCATTAAGCAAAGACTGAGAGAGAGACCTTAAAACACGCATCTCTAAATAGGATGTCTCCATCAAATACTTCCCTTCAGATCTCAGGGGTTGCAGAGGAGGAGGTGGAAAGAGTGTGAGAGCCAGAAGGGATAGAGGACACCAGGACAACAAGGTCCTCTATATCAACCAAGCAAAACTCATATGAACTCACAGAGACTGAAGCAAGAAGCACAGGCCCATGGGGGCTGGAGAGATGGCTCAGAGGGTAAGAGCACTGGCTGCTCTTCCAGAGGTCCTGAGTTCAATTCCCAGCAACCACATGGTGGCTCACAGCCATCTGTAATGAGACCTGGTGCGTTCCTTGCCAGCAGTACATTGTATGCTTAATAAATAAATAAATCTTAAAAAAGAAAAAGAAGCACAGGCCCTACATGGCTCTGTACCAGGTCCTCTGCAATATATTATAGCTTTTATAAGATTCCTGAATTTGTGAACAAGTGGGTCTCTGCTTCTTGTATCTTCTCTTGGGTTCTTTTCCTTCTGTTGGGTTACCTTGTCCAACTTTGATGTGATAATTTTTGTTTTATTTTATATTTTTTATGTTTTGTTATCTCTTAGAGGCCTGTTCTTTTCTGATGAGAGACAGAAATGAGGTGGATCCAGATTGCAGGGGAGGTGGGGAGGAAGTGGGGGTAGAGGGAGGTGAGACTATAATTAGGATATATTATATGAGAAAAGAATTTATTTTCAATTAAAGGGGAAAATTCTTTTAGATCCTGTGTCTTAGTTAGGGTTCCCATTGCTGTAAAGAAACACCATGATCACCCCAACTCTTTTTTTTTTTTTTTGGATTTTCGAGACAGGGTTTCTCTGTAGCTTTTTGGTTCCTGTCCTGTCCTTGTGGACCAGGCTGGCCTCGAACTCACAGAGATCCGCCTGCCTCTGCCTCCCGAGGGCTGAGATTAAAGGCGTGCGCCACCACCACCCCAACTCTTTTAAAGGAAAACATTTAATTGGCATTGGCTTACAGTTTCAAAGGTTAAGTTCATTATCATCCTGTCTGGACACGGTGGCATGCAGGCATAGTACTGGAGAAGGAGCTGAGAGTTCTACATCTGGATCCATGGGCAGCAGAAGGAGATTGTGTTTCACATATGTGTTCCACACTGGGCATAAATTGAGCATAGGACACCTCACCTACTCCACCAAGGCCACACCTCCTAATAGTGCCGCTCCCTATGGGCCAAACATTCAAACACATGAGTCTATGGTGGCCATACTTATTCAAACCACCACATTTTGCATATATGTATATACACCACATGCGTGCCTGGTGCCTGTGCAGGTCAGAAGAGGTTGTCAGCTCCCCTGCAACTAGAATTATAGATGGTTGTGAGCTACCGTGTAGGTGCAGGGATCTGAACATGGTCTTCTGCGAGAGCAGCAAGAGCTCTTAATCCCGGAGTCATCTCTCCAGCTCCAATTCAGTATTTTGTTTTTCACTTTGTATGGTCACAGAATTGTACAACCTCTTCCGTTGTAAGTTACAGGAGGTATTTTTTAAATCATCTGTAGAGGGCTGGAGAGATGGCTCAGAGGTTAAGAGCACTGGCTGCTCTTCCAGAGGTCCTGAGTTCAATTCCCAGCAACCACATGGTGGCTCTCAACCATCTGTACTGACATCTGGCGCCCTCCTCTGGCATGCTGGCATACATCGAGGCAGAATGTTGTATACATAATAAATAAATCTTTAAAAAAAATCATCTGTAGAACAGAACCTTGTACCCTATATTCATCACCTTACATTGTTCTTCCCAACTTTGGGCAAGCATGTATCTATTTATAGATTTGTCTTCTGAACATTTCATATAAATGTAATCATATAGCTTCTTTGACTTGACAGTTTTCAAGGATAATGTATTTTATAAGCATGTATCAGCACCTCATTTCTTTTTTCTTCTCTTTGTATTATTTTTTTTTTTATTTTTTAAACATAATTTCTGTATTTATTCTTTGGAAATTTTACATCATGCACTACAATTCTGCTCACCTCCTGCACCTCCCCACTGTCACCCTCATCCTCCCCTCACCCCTGCAGGGCTTCCCCAAAGAAAATTTAAAAAGTCAAGCCAAAACAAAAACCAAACATGCAAACAAACAAAAATAAGAACAAAACAGAAACTCTCTGTTTCTTCCTTCCCACCTCTCTAACATCTCTCCACTCATCCTGGTGGCATTGGGAGCAGTGTGGCACGTGGTGTACCCTTTGTCCAATCAGCATTACTAGCAAATGTTCATTGCAGTGAGTCACTGGTCTGGTTCAAGGCCTCAGCTTCCCGGAACACCATCATCACTGAGTCCTCGCCGGAAATCCTCTGGGATAGCCCACGGTTGCCCTGGGCCATGGAGATCCTTCAGGTGTTGTTGCTCAGTGCTCAGGAGCAGTTCCCTCACAGACTCCAGCAGATCATAGATGTTAGGCTGGGCCAACCTAAGGCTTGGCTGTGGGCCTCCGTGATAGCTGAACTGGTCAGTTCGGACCACTCAGGTCACCTGCCTCAGGCGAGGGGGCAAAGCCAGCCTCCCTAGGCCCATGGCATCCGGGTTGGTTCCCCCTTGCCTGTTGGGGCCATCTCTCCCGAGTGCAGGGTACAGCTCTCTGTGAGGGTCAGGGCCACTCATGCTGCAGTGTCCAGCGAGAGGCAGAGCCAGCTTTCCCTTGGTCGGTGAAGGGTGGGGCTGGTTCAGCATGGCCCCCTGGTTTTATGATGCATGGTTCCCACAGTCCCCTGAGGTGACACACGTCACAGACATTAACTCAGACTCCAGCTGTAGTTGGACCACGGACCCAGGCACAGCCCTTGGCAGTAGCTCAGGCCCAGAAGACATCTTGGCTCTGAGTACCTCATTTCTTATTAGTGAACACTCTCCCAACTGTATAGTTATGCCGCATTTTGTTTATCCAGCCGCTGGTCCTCACACAAATTAAGAATTAAATCTCACATATGAGAAAACCATGCTATATTTAATTTTTTGGTTTATTTCACTTAACATAATGATCTCCCGTTGCATCCATTTTTGCAAATGCTGTGATTTTATTCTTTTATATACCTTAATAAAATTCCATTGTGCTTAGAACACATTTGTTTTAATCTACTGATGGACATCCATGCTTGTTTTATAGCTTCACTACTGTGAATATTGCATCAGTAAACAAGGCTGTGTAACTAGTTCTGTAGTATGATGACTTAGAGTCTTTCAGGTACATATCCCGGAGTGGAATATCTGGATCATTTGATAGCTCTACTTTCAATCTTTTGAGGAATCTCCTTATTAATTTCCATAGTGGCTGTACCACCTTGCATTCCTACCAACAGTAAGTAAAGGTTGTCCTCTCCCCACATTCTCACTAGCATTTGTTTTTCTTTTTAAAAATTAATTTATTAGCTGATTTTGTGTGTTTATGTGTGCGCATGTGTGCATATGAATGTATGTGAAAGCCCTACAGAACAGCTTGTCAACATTGTTCTTCTACAGACTAACACATCAAGAATAAAAACAAGAACAAAAACAGAAATGAAATTTTACTATTTTTCTTTTTATTTATTCTTTTCTCATACAATACATCCCGACCACAGCCTTCCCTCCCTCCACTCCTCCAGCTTCCCTCCCCTCCCCTTCTCTCTCCCCGGGATCCACTGCTCCTCTGTTTCCCTTCAGAAAAGGACAGGCTTCGCAGGGATATCAACTAAACATGGCACAGACCCATTCAGGCTTCATGATTGTCGCTTCAGTCTCTGTGAGCCCTACGAGCCCCACTTAGATGATTCTGTGGGCTGTGTTCTTCTGGTGTTATCAACCCCTCTGGCTCCTACAATCCTTCCTCTCTCTCTTCTGCAGGGTTCCTGAGTTTTGCCCCTTTGGCTGTGGGTCTCTGCATCTGCTCCCCTCAGCTTCTGGAGGAAGCCTCTCTGATGATGATTGGTTTAGACACTGCTCTATAGCAGAATATTGCTAGGAATCGCAAAAATGACATTTTAGTCAAGGATGGGGTGCATGGCTTTAATTCTAGCACTTGGGAGACATAGGCAGGCCGATTTCTGTGAGTTTGAGGCTAGTGCTGCCAACAGAGATAGTTTCAGGGCTACATAGAAAAACCCTGTCTCAAAAAACTAAGAAAAAGGGGCTGGAGAAATGACTCAGTGGTTAAGAACATTGCCTGTTCTTCCAAAGGTCTTGAGTTCAATTCCCGGCAACCACATGGTGGCTCAGAACCATCTGTAATGAGGTCTGGTGCCCTCTTCTGGCCTGCAGACATACACACAGACAAAATAGTGTATACTTAATAAATTAAAAAAAAACTAAGAAAAAAAGAAAAGAAATGTTATCAACTATCATTTGAAATAGACTAAAATCATTAAATCCTTGAGGATGGATTGTATACAGTGGGAATTGTGTCTACATATAATCCTATGTAATCTATATAAAACAATATATATAGAGAAATTAAAAAACAATGTAAAGAAGATTAAATAATTAGAGAAGTATTAAAAAGTGTCAATTCTCCTAAAATTTACTTATTCTAGATAGTGTCTCACATAGCCCAAGCTAGCCTCAAACTCAGGATGTTGTCAAATCTGACTTTGAAATTCTAATCTTCCTGCCTCCATCTCCCAAATGCTGGCATTACAGATATGCCATCTACCAGTGTGATGCCTTTGGAGTGCTGGGATTGTCGGGGTGCACCACTACCATGCCCAGTTGCACTGTCTATGTTAAATAAATAAAGTATATGATATGTGGATCTCATATCAAGCTGTTTTATAACACTTTGGACTCTATTTTCTGTGTTGGATTATCATCTGACACTGCACTATTTTGTTGCTGAAACTATTTTGCCTTTGATCGCTAGGAATGCTTTCCGCTGGCTCTCATGTCCCTTTGAGACAGGAACTCTCATCAAAGTGGGCTTTCTTGGCTTGTTTGGACACTTCCTTATTTTCTGGCCCCACAAGCTGTCATAAGAGCGTGTGCATTTCCTGTCCCTGCTCTAAAATGAGCCATTTTTGTTCAGCTCTTTCTTTTGTGTAACAGAATGCCATTAGAAGCCAGTAGCTGGGATTTTGTTGTGCTTTTCCATTGTTTTCTATTCATGCTTTTGCACTTAGTACAGGTTTTAAAAGAAAGCTTTTTGGCGTTTTCATCAGGATTCTTTTGAATTTCTAGATCAATTTGGACACAATTTCTTTCTTTGTTTTTTACATAGGGCTTCACTGTGTAACCCTATCTAACCAAGACACAGTTTCTATTAAACAATATCAAGTTATCTGACATATATTTCTTTAATTGCACTACTCTTTCAGAGTATAGGTCTTATAGATTTGTTTGTATTTTCATTATTTTTACACTGCTTAAAATTATATTGCTTTTGCTCTCTCTCCTGTTCTTTTGGGGTGCACACGCATTCTCTCTCTCTCCCTCTCTCCCTCAATAAATGTTTTATGGCAAAAAATTATATTGCTTTTAAAATTTACATTTCCAGTTGTTGGCTGGGCAGGGGTGGTGCATGCCTTTAATCCCAGCACTCGAGAGGCAGAGGTAGGCTCATGGGAACTTACAGAGTATGAACCGATGGCTAGTGAACCTGCATGGGACCAGTCTGGGCCCTCTGCATATGTGTGGTGGTTATGGCTTGGTCTACTTGTGGGACTCCTGGTAGTAGAAGCAGGGCTGTTCCTAATGCTTTGGCTGGCTTTTGGAACCTGTTCCTAATGCTGGGTTGCCTAGCCCAGTCTTAAGACAACTTGATATCAACTTGATATGCCATGCTTTATTATATGGCATATGTATGTGTGTGTGTGTGTGTGTGTGTGTGTGTGTGTGTGTACTAGGCCAGGCAGTGGTGGAGCATGCCTTTAATCCCAGCACTTGGGAGGCAGAGGTAGGTGGATCTTTGTGAGTTTGAGGCCAGCCTGCTCTACAAAGCTAGTTCCAGCACTGCTAAGGCTACACAGAGAAACCCTGTCTCGAAAAAGCAAATATATGTGTGTGGCTGTGTATATGTTTGTGCACATGTGAGTGCAGATGCCTGCAGAGACCAGAAGAGGGTGCTACATTCCCATGAAGCTGGAGCCACAGGTGGATGTGAGTCTCTTGAGATGGGTACTTGGAACAGAATTCAGGTCTTCCTCAAGGCTACTCAACTACAGAGCAATCTCTCCAGCCCCAAGTTTTTTTTTTTTAAAGTTTGTTGATATGCTGAATTACATCAATTAGATTTTTGGGGGGGGGCACCACTGTCTGGCCCTTGTAGTTTTTTAAATGAACTTGGACAGTTTGTGGTATTTTTTAAATTTGTCAGTTTTATATTCATTAGCATGAATTTATCAATCAACTGTCCTTATTTTCAAATGTCTATAGAGTCTGTTGTGATGCCATCTGAGTTTTATTGAAGTGCTTTCAGTGATGCCACAAAGCTCCAGATGGATGATGTTAACATTCTTCCAGGTGTCTTCTCTTTTATCCTGATGAAACCAACTAGAATTTGACAATTTTTGTTGATTTGTAATTAATTTTATTTCTTTTATTTACTTTGAGTAAGATCTGCCTGCCTCTGCCTCCTGAGTGCGGGGATTAAGGGTGCACCACCACTGCCGGGCTAAAACACGCTGCTTTATTCCACTCAGTTTGTAGTAATCTGCTAAGCAGTAATGGAAAACAAATAATCATATCGAAAAATTTCAGTTTATGTTCTTTTGAGTTGGCCATTTCAGTTTCAGAACATTCCAAATTTGATCCTTGGTGATATTCTGTAGTTTGAAATCTAGCTTTGGAGCCTGTCCTGGAACTAGGGACTTTTAAGACAGGTGCACACTACATACCCAGGCCAGACTGTAGCATGACATTCCTGCCTCATCCTTCCTGAATGCTGGCTTTACAGGTGTGCGCTATACTTGGTTCTGCAATCTGCTTTGATGTTGATATCCTTTCTAGAGATTTCTTTAAAATTGGTGTTAGCCATCTTTTCAAACTGTAACTTGTATGTAGCTTCATATTTAAGATAGGTTTCTTTTTGTACTACCTAATTTATTTAACCCACGTGTGAGCAGAAGCCAGAACATGCTTGTAGAGATCAGAGGGCAGCTACCAGGTGTCAGTTCTCCCTATCTCCTATGTAGGATCTGGGGATCAAACACAAGGCTTGGTGGCAAGCATCTTTACCCACTGTGCCATCTCTCCGAACCAAAGTCTCTCTCTGTGTGTGTATGTGTCTGTGTTCTACAGAAAGTATATATTTGATCTTTGTTTTGTATTATCCAATCTGATAATCATTTTTGGTTTCTATGTTTTGTGTTCACATGGTCTTACTGTGTAGCCCATGTCACATGCCTGGTTAACTATGCTTTTGGGGGTTTTTAATTTTTTAAAGATTTATTTAAGAAAATTTTGTGTATATAAAAGTCTTGCCTGCATATATGTATGTGCACCATGTGTGTGCAGTGTCTTTGGTTTTGCATCCTCTGGCACTGGAGTTACAGATGGTCATGTGGCACCATATGGGTCCTGAGAAATGAACTCAGGTCCTCTGCAAGGGCATCAAGTGCTCTTAGTCACTGAGCCATCTCTTTGGCCTATGTTTTATAATAAAATTTTGTTTAATTTGTCTATGTGTGGGGGGGAAGTTTACATATTAAGTTCCAGACCAGCCTGGACTTCATGAAAAGGCTCTTAAAACACAAGACACATTTCTCTGTGTCTCAAAAAAGATTTATATGGCAAATTTTATGTTGCATGTATTTTACCACAATTTGCAAAGATATCCAACAAGTTATTTTAGAAAGTTTTTCAAAGTGCAAATGACCATGAGCAGTCTCTATAGCTGTTACAGCATTATCAGCCTTTTTAGTGAGAAAGCGTGAGTGTTCTTATCTGAGACTGGAAACAAGTTTATGCTATTCATTCTTGCTACTTGTACTGTACATTCTTTTTTTAAAGAAATTCTGGGTCGTGGTGGCACACACCTTTAATCTAAGCACTTGAAAGGCAGAGGCAGGTGCTTTTCTGTGAGTTTGAGGCCAGCCTGATCTAGAGAGTGAGTTCCAGCATAATCAGTGCTACACAGAGAAACTCTGTCTCAAAAAAAATCAAAAAAGGTAAGTAATTTATTTGTTTAATCTTAAGTGTGTTTCCTTGTGCACTGCATGTATGCACTGCCCATGGAGGCCAGGAGAAGGCATTGGATTCCCTGCAGCTGGAGTTATAGACAGTTGTGAGCTGCCTGATATGGGTGCTGGGAACCAAACAGCTCCTCTGCGAGAGCAACAGGTACTCCTAAACATGAGCTATCTCTCCAGCATCATGTAGCCAGTGTAGCTAGCACAGAAAAGAAACAAAAACCACTCAGATAGGAAAGAAAGGGCTCAAACTAGCTTGATTTCTAGTTGACAATCATGTCTGGAGAAAACTAGAATTTATAAAAAAGGATGTGTAGGAAAAGGTAAATATACAAATGAATAAGATTTTTGTAGAATAGCAACAAAATGTAAAAATAAAATTAGACAACTCTGTTCACAATAATACCAAAATAAATTAAATGTTTTAAAACAATTTCAACAACAACAAAAAAAAGCCCATAATGTACGCTTGTACGCAAAACCTATGGAGGGCTGTGAAATGGCTCAGTGGGCAAAGACACTTGCTGCCAAGTCTGATGCCCCGAGTTCAATCCTTGGGACACACATGGTGTAACAGAGGACTGATTCATGAAAGTTGTCCTCTGACCTCCACACTTGCACAGTGGCATGTCCACACCCAAACACGTAGACACAAATAAGTAAGAAAATGTAGAAAATAAAGAATGAAACATTGCTTAAGGAAATTAAAGAAGATCTACAGAAGTGGAGAGGAAGTCCATGTACATGAATTAACAAATGGCTTTGCTAGCGTAGCAATTTACACCAAAGTGATATATAAATTACATAAAATCATTACTAAAATGACAATAGGTTTTACAGAAAAATACACCGCTGATCTGTTTCTAAAAGTATACAGAAATACAGTGCATGTGGAAATGCGAAGAACTCAGAATAGCCAAACGATTTGGCAAATGGGACCCTTGCATGTTCACATTTGAAAACTCTTGGTAATCAAGATAATGTGATTTTTTCATATATTTATGTATATTTATGTATATAAGTCAACATACACCTTTATTCCAGAAGAGGGCATCAGATCCCACTGTAGATGGTTGTGAGCCACCATGTGAATGCTGGGAATAGAACTCAGAACCTCTAAAATAGCAGTCAGTGCTCTTAACCACTGAGCCATCTCTCCAGCCTGATAATGTGATGTTGACACCAAGAAAGAAACATGGGCGGAACAGAATGGAGAGTCCATAAATGAACCCTTCTGTGGTGGCTAATCTTGATCAACTTGACACCTCTGGGGAAAGGGAATCTCAATGGAAGAACTGCCTCCCTCCATCAGGCGGGGTCTTGCTCTATAGCCCTGGCTGGACTGGTACTTGCCATACTGCTGAGACTGACTTTGGACTTGTGGCAATTGTCCTGCCTCAGTCTCCAAGTGCTGGTGAAAGACGCCTGGTGCGGGGAGACTCTCACTCAAGTCTCGGGATAACACGACCCCCCCCCCCCCCCCCCCCCCCCCCCCCCCCCC
>NW_026068104.1:440725-443534 GCF_014885135.2 Alexandromys fortis
ACTCCCCACTCCCCTTCCCCTCCCTCTCCAGTCCCAAGAGCAGTCAAGGTTCCCTGCCCTGTGGGCAGTCCAAGGTCCTCCACCCTCCATCCAGGTTTAGGAAGGTGAGCATCCAAACAGGCTAGGCTCCCACAAAGCCAGAACATGAAGTAGGGTCAAAACCCAGAGCCATTGTCCTTGACTTCTCGGCAGCCCTCATTGTCCGCCATGTTCAGAGAGTCCGGTTTTATCCCATGCTTATTCAGTCACAGTCCAGCTGGCCTTGGTTAGCTCCCAATAGATCAGCCCCACCGTCTCAGTGGGTGGGTGCGCCCCTCGCGGTCCTGACTTCCTTGCTCATGTTCTCCCTCCTTCTGCTCCTCATTTGGACCTTGGGAGCTCAGTCCAGTGCTCCAGTGTGGGTCTCTGTCTCTATCTCCATCCATTGCCAGATGAAGGTTCTATGGTGATATGCAAGATATTCATCAGTATGGCTATGGGAGAAGGCCATTTCAGGTTCCCTATCCTCAGTTGCCCAAGATATTAGCATGCAGACAAAGCAAGTCATCAACCATTGAACTTGTGATGGTTTGAAAGAGAATAACCCCTATAGGCTTATATGTTTGAATACTTGGTCCTCAGTCGGTGGCACTATTCGGGTAGGATTAAGAGTTATGACCTTTTTGTGTCACTGGGGCAGGCTTTGAGGTTTCAAAGCCCCTTGCTATCCCCAGTACACGTTCTCTGCTTCCTGCCTATGGTTCAAGCTGTCAGCTCTCAGCTTGCCGTTCCAGCTGCCATGCCTGCTTCCTCCCAGCCACAATGGACCCTTATCCCTCTGCTCCCGTAAGCCCAAACAAACTCTTTTTTTTTTTTTGTAAATTGCCTTGACCACAATGTTTTATCACAGCAATAGAAAAGTAACTAATATTCCTGTTAAAATATAGTCTGGGCCAGGTGTGGTGGCGCATGCCTTTTATCTCAATAGTCAGGATGCAGAGGTATGCGGATCTCTGAATTTGAGGCTAGCCTGCTCAATGTAGCAAGTTCCAGACCAGCCAGGACTATCTAATAACAGCCTGTCTCTAAAATAAAGTAGTCTAACAGTCTGCATTTTAATTGGTATTTATAGTTAATATAAGTATTTCAGTGGGAAGTTCTGATCGGGATATATTTTGATGACATAAAATTTAATTCATTGTTTAAAATATTCCACAAGACATCTTATTTTTTTACATTTATTTTTATTGAGTGTGAGTGTGTGTTTGTGTGCATGCTCTATGGTGCCCTTGTGAAGAACAAAGGACAGCTTGTGGGAATTGGTTCTTGCCTTCTTCTGTGTGGGTCCCAAGGATCAAACTGAGGACTTTAAGCTTAAAAACAAGCATCTTTACCCCTGAGCAATCTTGCCCACTTCACAGGACATTTTAATAAGCCTCAAAACAGTTTCAAACCTACAGAAGAGTTTTCAGCATGATACAAAGAACACCTCCCACAGCCTACCCTCTTATTTCTGGACATTTCTCTGTGTGTTTGCTAAAATACAGAAGTGCTCTATTATAAAGCTTTTAGTATAATCATCAACATTAGATTATAGTGTTGCTATTGCTACCATCCCACTCAAGCCTGGCCAGGTTTTCAGCAGTGTCCTTAAGTCAAAGAATCCAATTTAGAACCAAGTGCTGCATTTTGTTCTAATTTTGACTCAGTATCCTTCAATTTTCAATACTTGAAGATAATAGTCTAGTGATTTTGTGAAATGCCCTGTAACTTGGGTCTTTCTGACATTTCCTCATGATTATATTCTGCCTGTGAAATTTGGGCATTAACACCAAAGAAACAATGCTTTCTCTTTTCACGACATCTGACCGGGAGCATGTTGTTTCACTATTTTATTATTTTTAAAGATTTATTTTTATTATTTTTAAAATTATGTGAGTTGTGTGTGTTTTTGTTGGGATAAAACCCTTGGCGGTCAGAGTTGTTGAATCCCCAGGAGCTGGAGTCAGGTCATTGTGAGCCACCTGATGTGGGTGCTTGGAAATGAACTTAGGTTCTCTGCAAGAAAAGCAAGTGCTCTTAGCCACTGAGCCATCTCTCCAGTCCACTGTGTTTTATCATTTTTTCTCTTTGTTCATTTGATTAAGGTGACATTATATGAATTTTCTCTTCTAAAAGGTTATTTTCTTGTATTGTTTCAACTTTAAGTATCTGGCAGAAAGAAACTTTGAGGCTATGTTTGCCTATCAATTATCTCTTTCTACAGGCAATGAGTAACTACACACACACACACACACACACACACACACACTCACATGTAGTCATAAAACTTACTGTTCTTACAGTTTTTATTTTAGGGGAGCATGAACATATTTCACCACTACCACAGATTATGCAGTCAAGTTTGCCACATTTGAGAAAATCACAGGAGACAGCGCACCCAGGGTGCAACAGGTGAGCTCCATCCTGAGATAATCACCTTCATAATCATGGTAACTCTCCCCTTCAAGTAAGTGTCTCATTGTTCATGGCAATGTGGACCTCATGGCTTTCTCTTCCTTCCTTCCTTCCTTCCTTCCTTCCTTCCTTCCTTCCTTCCTTCCTTCCTTCCTTCCTTCCTTCCTTCCTCCTTCCTTCCTTCCTTCCTTTCTTTCTTTCTTTCTTTTTTTTCGAGACAGGATTTCTCTGTAGCTTTGGAGCCTGTCCTAGAACTTACTCTTGTAGACAAGGCTGACCTCAAATTTACAGAGATCCGCCTGCCTCTGCCTCCCGAGTTTTGGGATTAAAGGCGTGTGCCACTACCGCCTGGCGGACTCATGGCTTTATATAT